>NC_139993.1:5246609-5496609 GCF_964263955.1 Coregonus lavaretus | reverse complement strand
GAGGGAGGGAGGGGTGGCTTTCTCTCTTTATCTCTCTTTTAATTAAAAGACTCGGCTGAGCTGGATGGTCCACTTTTAGTCCTCAGCTGTTAGTAGAATCCCCCTTAACCCAGAGTGTCTGTTCAGTACAGTTTTGATAAAAGAGGGAACTGTTGCCTGCATGTTGCACAGGCTGAAATAACATACTGACAGCCCTGCATACAGATGTAGGAACTTAATTTGAGCCAGTTTGCTACAGCAGGAAAATAATCCTGCAGCAACAGGAAATGTGAATTATTATGTGGATTATAATAAATTGACATTTTTGTAGGGGTTGATACATGTTTCATAAGGGTGGCAATTACAAACTTCAAGCCTTTTAAACCTCAAATATACTAAACATTTAAATGTCATTGTGATGAGGTGATGTCGAAGGAGTCAGGCCCAGGAAGGTAAATCACAGAATAACAGGCTTTATTCCGCAAATACAGAGTTACGCAGTAATGCGTCAAAAACACTCCAGTGCGAAAATACAAGGCACACTGGGAAATATCCGGCAATACAAAATACACAAAGCTCCACCGAGCTTAACTATCCTCCATAAAATAAATCACACACAAAGACAAGGGGGCAGAGGGAACACTTATACAGGTACTGATGAGGGGATATGAACCAGGGGTGTGTAATTAACAAGACAAAACAAATGGAATGATGAGATGAGATGAGGAGCGGCAGTGGCTAGAAGGCCGGTGACGACGATCGCCGAAGCCTGTGAGAGGAGGCAGCTTCGGAGGAAGTCGTGACAGTCATGCAATGCAGGAAGGTTCTCTTGCAACAGGGTGATCAAATTAAGATCATACATCTGTAGTGAACAGGCCTTGCAGTGCACAATACATAAGGGAGTGTGGGGAAAAAAGGGTTTTGGGGAGGGGGGACGGGATTTCCAGATTTTCCTTGCATTTTGCATTTGCATGTTTTGACACAGCACCCCCAGGCTCCCATTATGGTGCATGGTGTAGAGCAAGTTTGTGCTACCCGCGTCAACAAGAGGTATGACTGCTCCTCTGCACTAGAGCATTATTCATCTTCCTCCCACAGACTAGTGCCACCTGGGACAGGTTATGAATTAATGAGACAGCTGAAATGTCATCTCTTTATCCACTCAATCTGACAAAAAAACACCTCCCTAGGAAATATTTACGTTGCTGGGAAGGCATCATGAATCTTACTGATATTGTCAATGGATATGGTGACGGATATGGCAATATTGGTTGACAGAGATTATCGGTTTTGTGCTGAGGTGAACTGAACGTTACATTGAAATATTGTTAAAATCTTCCATATCAATCTTGATATGGTGGCGTTTACGGCTGTGACGTACATTGGTTGACAGTGATCACTGGTTTTGTGGTGAACTGAACATAACATAGTGTGTTACGTTTTGTGTATCATTGCATATAAAAAGTTGTATTTTTGTTGGAGAATTACATAAATCATGTTCTTTCCTTCATAACTTGTGCCATTATCCTTGATATAAAACTGGGATCCTTGCCTATTGTATTTACAGTAGCACTGTATTCTAAAGAGAAAATAGCATTCCAGGAGCTCTCAGGGTTAGTGCTCAATACTGAGAGAAAATGTACAGTATGTGTGAACCAATATTTCTCAGGCTGATTTTTTCATTCCAGATAGTTATTTGTGTGCAGTTAACTGGAGACCCATTTCATTGTGGAACACTGATTACAAAACGTAGTTCTATAAAGAGGGTTGTAGCTTGAATTGTGAAGTAGGGCACCTCATGGTAACCTCTATGGTATGAGAAATAACAGATGTTTACATATACAGTGGGGGAAAAAAGTATTTAGTCAGCCACCAATTGTGCAAGTTCTCCCACTTAAAAAGATGAGAGAGGCCTGTAATTTTCATCATAGGTACGTCAACTATGACAGACAAAATTAGGAAAAAAAATCCAGAAAATCACATTGTAGGATTTTTTATGAATTTATTTGCAAATTATGGTGGAAAATAAGTATTTGGTCAATAACAAAAGTTTCTCAATACTTTGTTATATACCCTTTGTTGGCAATGACACAGGTCAAACGTTTTCTGTAAGTCTTCACAAGGTTTTCACACACTGTTGCTGGTATTTTGGCCCATTCCTCCATGCAGATCTCCTCTAGAGCAGTGATGTTTTGGGGCTGTCGCTGGGCAACACGGACTTTCAACTCCCTCCAAAGATTTTCTATGGGGTTGAGATCTGGAGACTGGCTAGGCCACTCCAGGACCTTGAAATGCTTCTTACGAAGCCACTCCTTCGTTGCCCGGGTGGTGTGTTTGGGATCATTGTCATGCTGAAAGACCCAGCCACGTTTCATCTTCAATGCCCTTGCTGATGGAAGGAGGTTTTCACTCAAAATCTCACGATACATGGCCCCATTCATTCTTTCCTTTACACGGATCAGTCGTCCTGGTCCCTTTGCAGAAAAACAGCCCCAAAGCATGATGTTTCCACCCCCATGCTTCACAGTAGGTATGGTGTTCTTTGGATGCAACTCAGCGTTCTTTGTCCTCCAAACACGACGAGTTGAGTTTTTACCAAAAAGTTCTATTTTGGTTTCATCTGACCATATGACATTCTCCCAATCCTCTTCTGGATCATCCAAATGCACTCTAGCAAACTTCAGACGAGCCTGGACATGTACTGGCTTAAGCAGGGGGACATGTCTGTGTTACTGATGGTAGGCTTTGTTACTTTGGTCCCAGCTCTCTGCAGGTCATTCACTAGGTCCCCCCGTGTGGTTCTGGGATTTTTGCTCACCGTTCTTGTGATCATTTTGACCCCACGGGGTGAGATCTTGCGCGAGATCTTCCAGTGCGCCTGTTTGACGCTATTCTGCGTAACTCTGTATTCCGGAATAAACTCTGTATTCTGTGATTTACCCTCCTGCGCCTGACTCCTTCAAATCACCCATCACAGTCTTGTATGTCTTCCATTTCCTAATAATTGCTCCCACAGTTGATTTCTTCAAACCAAGCTGCTTACCTATTGCAGATTCAGTCTTCCCAGCCTGGTGCAGGTCTACAATTGTGTTTCTGGTGTCCTTTGACAGCTCTTTGGTCTTGGCCATAGTGGAGTTTGGAGTGTGACTGTTTGAGGTTGTGGACAGGTGTCTTTTATACTGATAACAAGTTCAAACAGGTGCCATTAATACAGGTAACGAGTGGAGGACAGAGGAGCCTCTTAAAGAAGAAGTTACAGGTCTGTGAGAGCCAGAAATCTTGCTTGTTTGTAGGTGACCAAATACTTATTTTCCACCATAATTTGCAAATAAATTCATTAAAAATCCTACAATGTGATTTTCTGGATTTTTTTTTCTCAATTTGTCTGTCATAGTTGACGTGTACCTATGATGAAAATTACAGGCCTCTCTCATCTTTTTAAGTGGGAGAACTTGCACAATTGGTGGCTGACTAAATACTTTTTTTCCCCACTGTAGGCAAGAGAGGTGCCCTAGAAAATGGTGCTTGACCAGCAAAACGTTATGTAATGTAACTCAGAATATAAAAGCAGCATATGTAACTACCCTTGGCAGAAATCCTTACACTAAAGTATATGACTGTTTTCATATTGTCCTCCTTGTGGAGTTCCTTATTTTATGTAATGGTTTGTCTGTTTGAATTAAGATTGAGGGCATTGATTTATGGATTGGTTAATCATTAATTACTTAAATTAGTATCTGAAATTACACTTATCTGGATCAATACAAGTCTAGGTCAGTTTGACAGGAAAGATATCATGTTATATATCATATTTCAGACATGTTTTTCATGGGTTGATCCTTCTACTGATTTCTAGCAGCTTTTCAGATCAGTTATTTACATTTCTCAAGGGAACATCTGCTGGATACAATAGATTTTTATTCTTTTTTACCTTTATTTAACTAGGCAAGTCAGTTAAGGACAAATTCTTATTTACAATGACGGCCAAACCCGGACGACGCTGGGCCAGTTGTGCTCCGACATTTGGGACACCCAATCACAGCCAGGTTGTGATACAGCCTGGAATTGAACCAGGGTTTGTAGTGACGCCTCTAGCACTGAGATGCAGTGCCTTAGACCGTTGCGCCACGTCTCTTGGCACAAAGAGTATTCAGATGACCACTTCGTAAATGCACAGTCGTACTCTAGCAATGCGCTACACCCCCTACAGCTTAGCAGCATTACTCTAGCAGGGAATTAGTGAGAAGCGTAGTAAGCAGCAGCCCCAGTGATTATGATGGCCAGTCGGCCATTGACGGGTGCTTTGTGGTGACGTCAACTGAGAGGCAGGCTATAAGCTGATACTGTGGCAGTAGAGCACCCTCCCTCCTCTCCTCTCCTTTGATCCTGCTGTTGTGTGGACAGTATAGTGGTGCCCTTCCCTTGTTAACGTCCTAAGGCCACCCAGCCACTTCCACTTCTTTAATCTATTTCAGTAGTAGGACACCTGCTTAA
Source organism: Coregonus lavaretus (assembly GCF_964263955.1). NCBI lineage: Eukaryota > Metazoa > Chordata > Actinopteri > Salmoniformes > Salmonidae > Coregonus > Coregonus lavaretus. Next base: position 5,492,136 of record NC_139993.1, on the reverse strand, counting down.
GCTAATCACAGGCTTGGTGATTTGTTGACTAGTGAATTGAGTGTGTAGCGTGTCCTAGTCCTGGACTGAATCAATATGTGGAGTGAAACATAGCAGAGTATTTACATGGGTGTTCAAGAGGACTGGGAACTCTCATATCAAAGCAGGTGGAACTCCCTGCAGAGGCGTCATGCCCATAGGGGGCACAAGGCCACGTGCCCCCTCAGATTTGTCCTGTTTTAAATTTTTCGGATGTTAAATTGATTGCTAAACTTCCTTTTTAAGCCCACGTTTTATCATAATTATTGATAAAACGATCTGTCAGTGGTATTTTGCGGAGGGGGCACACTTACTGGACCAGGCAAAGAGTACCCCCTCCCCCATTCTCCCTAGTAAGTGGTTCCTTCCAAGGTGTACCATGGAGCAAAGATATGCTAGGTAGGACTCTAGATACTTTAGTGCAGGGGTATTCAACTCTTACCCTACGAGGTCCGGAGCCTGCTGGTTTTCTGTTCTACCTGATAATTAATTGCACACACCTGGTGTCCCAGGTCTAATTCAGTCCCTGATTTAGAGGAGGAAAATGAAAAAACACAGTGGAACTGGCTTCGAAGTCCAGAGTTGAGTTTGAGGGCTCAAGTGCATGCAGACAGTATCGTCTGTCATGACTTCCTCCGAAGCTGCCTCCTCTCCTTGTTCGGGCAGGCTTCGGCGTTCGTCGTCACCGGCCTTCTAGCCACTGCTGCATCACATCTCATCATTCCATTTGTTTTGTCTTGTCTATTACACACACCTGGTTCATATCCCCTCATTAGCACTTGTATAAGTGTTCCCTCTGCCCCCTTGTCCTTGTGGGTGATTGTTTAATGTGAGGAGAGTGTAGCTCGGTTGAGCTCTGTGTGTTTTGTATTGCCGGGGTATATTTTCCCCTTGAGCCTGTTTTGTTCCAGTGCGCCTGTTTGACGCTATTCTGCGTAACTCTGTATTCCGGAATAAACTCTGTATTCTGTGATTTACCCTCCTGCGCCTGACTCCTTCAAATCACCCATCACAGAATCACCCACCCACTATGGAGTCAGCGGGAGAAAAGCGCATGCCTGAAGTCGTGGCACAGGTCCAGGAGCATTCAACGATGCTAGCCAGCTTGGGAGAAGCGATGGATCGGGTTCTCCAGGTCGTCCAACGCCTGGAGAGGAGAGGACCCCGATCTGTCGAGACCAGCTGGGCGACCGGATCCAGCCACCAACACCCCAGCACCCAGAGGGATCCATATATCCCGACCACAGGATTTCGACGGGAGAACTGCTCTCTGCCAGGGATTCCTCATCCAACTGGAGCTCTACTATTCCAGCATCCATCCGGCCCCATCGGAGCGGGAGAAGGTGTCCGCCATCGTCTCCTGCCTCTCGGGGAAAGCCCTGGAGTGGGCCAACGCGGTCTGGAATGAAGGAGGAGCAGGGGACGAGGACCGCGCAGGACTTCGCCCTGGAGTTCCGGACTCTAGCAGCTGGGTCCGGGTGGAGCGAGCGGGCCCTCATCGACCACTTCCGGTGCCATCTGCGGGAGGACGTCCGAAGGGAGCTAGCCTGCCGCGACACCATGTTGTCCTTCACTCAACTGGCAATCCGAGAAGAGCGGAGGACGACAGCGCAAGTGTCACTCTGGTGGCACGAGAGAACATTTCACTGCACAATGTCGTCAGCGTTCTTTTGGGTCTGGAGGCGGCAGGCAGGGCACTCTTGCGTCACCCCAGGTATCGAACACCCACACTCGTTCAGAGCCCTCTGCTGCGTACTGTACCCTACCCATCCACTTTCCTGATTACATTGTAGTTCCCCAGTGTAAGGCGCTGGTCGATTCAGGCGCAGCTGGGAACTTTATGGACAGGTCATTTTCACACAGTCTAGGCATTTCATTGGTTCCCCTATCCATTCCACTCCCCATCAGAGCACTTGACAGTCGACCATTAGGGTCCGGGTTTGTTAGGGAAGTTACAGCACCAGTCACCATGGTTACTCACGAGACTTTTCTTATTATTGAGTCTCCTGCCTTCCCTGTTGTCTTGGGTATTCCTTGGTTAGCACTCCACAACCCCACCTTTCCATGGCCGCAGAGGGTTCTCACGGGGTGGTCGCGAGAGTGTCAGGGTAGGTGTCTCTGTGTTTCCGTTGGTATAACCACGGTTGAAAGTCCAGACAGTACCTCCACCGTGCGACCAAGTTACCACCTCATCAGGTGGGGGTAGCCGCTGTGCCTCCCAGGAGTCATGTGTATCCCCTGTCACAGGCTGAAACGGAGGCTATGGAGACATACGTCACTGAGTTCCTGCACCAGGGGTTTATACGTCCCTCAACTTCGCCCGCCTCCTCAAGTTTCTTTTTTTGTGAAGAAGAAAGATGGTGGTCTGCGCCCTTGCATTGATTATCGATCACTGAACAAGGAGACGATACGATTTAGTTATCCTCTACCCCTCATTCCTTCGGTGATCGAGTCAATGCATGGGGTGCGCTTCTTCACCAGATTAGATCTCCGGAGTGCGTACAACCTGGTGTGTGTCCGAGAGGGGGACGAGTGGAAGACAGCATTCAGCACAACCACGGGGCATTATGAATACCTGGTGATGCCTTACGGTTTGATGAATGCTCCATCCGTCTTCAAGTCCTCTGTGAACGAGGTGTTTCGGGACATGCTTGGTCACGGTGTAGTGGTCTACATCAATGACATTCTGGTGTATACCGCTACGCGCGCCGAACATATGTCCCTGGTTCGCAAAGTGCTGGCCCGACTGTTGGAAAATGACCTTTATGCCAAGGCAGAAAAGTGTCTGTTTTTCCAACAGTCCGTTTCAGCCGTGCGTAATTGGCCGACTCCAACCACGGTAAAGGAGATGCAGCGCTTTATTGGCTTTGCCAACAACTATCGGAGGTTTATCCGGGGCATTGGCAAGGTCGCAGCTCCCATCACATCTCTGTTGAAGGGTGGGCAGTCCCGGCTCCGCTGGTCTGCTGAGGCTGAAAGGGCCTTCAGTAACCTGAGGGTTCTGTTCACCTCAGCCCCGGTACTGGCCCACCCCAATCCATCACTACTGTTCGTAGTGGAGGAGGATGCGTCCGAGGTAGGGATAGGCTGTCCTATCTCAATGCTTGGGCACGCCACCCAAGCTCCGCCCCTGTGCCTTCTACTTCAAGAAGCTCAGTCCGGCGGAGCAGAACTACGACGTTGGTGATCGGGAGCTGTTGGCTGTTGTCCGAGCCCTGACCGTGTGGAGGCACTGGCTCGAAGGGGCGAAACACCCTTTCCTCGTCTTGATGGTCCACCGTATCCTGGAGTACATCCGGGCAGCAAGGAGGCTGAACCCTCGCCAGGCCAGGTGGGCCCTGTTCTTCACCCGGTTTGATTTCACTCTATCATACATCCCGGGTACGAAGAACGTGAAAGCAGATGCACTGTCATGGCTGTACGACACAGAGGAGAGGCCCAGAGACAACACCCCTATATTCCCGGCCTCCTGCATTGTGGCGCCGGTAGTATGAGCGATGGACGCGGATATCGATCAGGCATTACGCACAGAGCCATCTCTACCTCAGTGTCCAGCTGGGCTGCAGTACGTGCCTGCTCTTGTCCGTGACTGTCTGATCTACTGGGCACACACGTCCCCCTCCTCTGGTCACCCAGGTATCGGTCGTACAGTGCGCTGCCTGACCGGAAAGTACTGGTGGCCTACCTTGGCTAAGGATGTGAGGGTGTATGTCTCCTCCTGCTCGGTGTGCGCCCAGAGTAAGGCACCTAGGCACCTCCCAGTGGTTTAGTTATAGCCTTTACCAGTTCCACAACGGCCATGGTCTCACCTAAGTATTGATTTCCTGACTGATCTTCCCCTCTCTCAAGATAACACCACCATCCTGGTCGTTGTGGACCGCTTTTCCAAGGCCTGCCGCCTCCTTCCTCTGCCCGGTCTCTCCACGGCCCTGCAGACTCCGGAGACCCTGTTTACACACGTCTTCCGGCACTATGGGGTACCAGAGGACATACAGTGAGGGGAAAAAGTATTTGATCCCCTGCTGATTTTGTATGTTTGCCCACTGACAAAGACATGATCAGTCTATAATTTTAATGGTAGGTTTATTTGAACAGTGAGAGACAGAATAACAACAAAAAAATCCAGAAAAACGTATGTCAAAAATGTTATAAATTGATTTGCATTTTAATGAGGGAAATAAGTATTTGACCCCCTCTCAATCAGAAAGATTTCTGGCTCCCAGGTGTCTTTTATACAGGTAACGAGCTGAGATTAAGAGCACACTCTTAAAGGCAGTGCTCCTAATCTCAGTTTGTTACCTGTATAAAAGACACCTGTCCACAGAAGCAATCAATCTATCAGATTCCAAACTCTCCACCATGGCCAAGACCAAAGAGCTCTCCAAGGATGTCAGGGACAAGATTGTAGACCTACACAAGGCTGGAATGGGCTACAAGACCATCGCCAAGCAGCTTGGTGAGAAGGTGACAACAGTTGGTGCGATTATTCGCAAATGGAAGAAACACAAAATAACTGTCAATCTCCCTCGGCCTGGGGCTCCATGCAAGATCTCACCTCGTGGAGTTGCAATGATCATAAGAACGGTGAGGAATCAGCCCAGAACTACACGGGAGGATCTTGTCAATGATCTCAAGGCAGCTGGGACCATAGTCACCAAGAAAACAATTGGTAACACACTACGCCGTGAAGGACTGAAATCCTGCAGCACCCGCAAGGTCCCCCTGCTCAAGAAAGCACATACACAGGCCCATCTGAAGTTTGCCAATCAACATCTGAATGATTCAGAGGAGAACTGGGTGAAAGTGTTGTGGTCAGATGAGACCAAAATCGAGCTCTTTGGCATCAACTCAACTCGCCGTGTTTGGAGGAGGAGGAATGCTGCCTATGACCCCAAGAACACCATCCCCACCGTCAAACCGTGGAAACATTATGCTTTGGGGGTGTTTTTCTGCTAAGGGGACAGGACAACTTCACCGCATCAAAGGGACGATGGACGGGGCCACGTACCGTCAAATTTTGGGTGAGAACCTCCTTCCCTCAGCCAGGGCATTGAAAATGGGTCGTGGATGGGTATTCCAGCATGACAATGACCCAAAACACACGGCCAAGGCAACAAAGGAGTGGCTCAAGAAGAAGCACATTAAGGTCCTGGAGTGAGCTAGCCAGTCTCCAGACCTTAATCCCATAGAAAATCTGTGGAGGGAGCTGAAGGTTCGAGTTGCCAAACGTCAGCCTCGAAACCTTAATGACTTGGAGAAGATCTGCAAAGAGGAGTGGGACAAAATCCCTCCTGAGATGTGTGCAAACCTGGTGGCCAACTACAAGAAACGTCTGACCTCTGTGATTGCCAACAAGGGTTTTGCCACCAAGTACTAAGTCATGTTTTGCAGAGGGGTCAAATACTTATTTCCCTCATTAAAATGCAAATCAATTTATAACATTTTTGACATGCGTTTTTCTGGATTTTTTTGTTGTTATTCTGTCTCTCACTGTTCAAATAAACCTACCATTAAAATTATAGACTGATCATGTCTTTGTCAGTGGGCAAATGTACAAAATCTGCAGGGGATCAAATACTTTTTTCCCTCACTGTAGTGTCTGACCGGGGTCCCCAGTTCACATCCAAGGTCTGGAATGCGTTCATGGAATGTCTGGGGGTCTCGGTCAGCCTGACCTCTGCTTTCCACCCCGAGTCTAATGGGAAGGTGGAATGGGTAAATCAGGATGTGGGTAGGTTCCTGCGGTCCTACTGCCAGGAACGGCCGGGGGAGTGGTCGGTGTTCTTTCCATGGGCCGAATATGCCCAGAACTCTCTCTGTCACTCCTCCACTAACCTAACGCCATTCCAATGTGTTTTAGGTTACCAACCGGTTCTGGCACCGTGGTACCAGAGCCAGACCGAGTCCAATGTACTCTCTCGACCCTTCAGAAACAGGCCTCAGGTATAACCAGTCCAGTTTGGTGTGTGTTCTGTATGAGGGTGAAATGATGATAGTGAGAAGAGCAAGGACACCTGTTCTCTAAGGGAGAGCTCCCACCTCATTACTTTGTTTCTGGGCTCCTGACCTTGGGTAAGAGGCAGTGCACCTTGGGAGAATGAGTCTCTGGGTCAGTGGGGCTGTGTATGAATGTTCTGTCCGAGCTAATGAGGATCTGTAACCTCAAGGGACCTCTTTCTCTTTCTGTCAGGGACTACATCTCATATCTCTCCCTCTGGCTACCTACTATCTAAGGCCTATAGGTGCTCATTGCTCACTATCTGATCAATGTTGGCCCTCAGGGAAGATAATTATTCTAACTGGTCTTTCAAGAGACCTTCCCTCCCACTTCTCCCTCTGGATGACTAACTACCCACGTGATTTATGAGTAACGGCCATAGATTTCTATGGTAACAGCAAGCCAAGCATGATGGTGCAGGCTGGCTCGTTTGGCCACCACAATTTCTCCAAAAGCCTTGCTGCAAGAGGCAGAGTTAAATGTGGGTGCTTCTCTGAGATGTTTGTTACACCATCTGATACGTGGGTGATAACGAATAATAACTGACTCAGCTCAATGCAGTAACTGTCAAAGTACAAGACCATCAGCATTCAGCATCCTGGACTGCAGTGTTCTGTGGTGGGAGAGGATGGCACTGAACAAAATAGAGCAGTATAGGGTACAGTATAGCTAGTGCGTTCTGTGGGTTTGGTTCAGATTGCATTGCAACTGATTGAACTGACTCTTGAAAAGGGGGGGTGATATGACTAGGCGTTTTCTTCTTTCGACACCCTCGCTTTCATTATTAGGGCAGATTGTGCACGCCTGAATCACACGCACACACAACAAAGCATTTGGGAGTGTTATCTTCTGCAGTCAGCTAAAAAGAGATACCACACACACTGTTTCAGTTCTTTCCAGCACCTCTCTGTCCTTCAGTCTGAGTTCAGGCGTTTTTTCACTTATCCAGCACTAATTTCTTTCTCCTACACTATGTGACAAGATTAAATCAGATTTAACAAGTAATAATTATCAGTCTCTCTCTCTCTCTCCCTGTTTCTCCCTCTCTCTCCCACTTTCTCTATCCCTCTCTCTCTCTCACTCTCTCTCTCATCCACACCTTTTGCTGCATCCCATTAATGCCAGCCCAGGAATACACTTTTAACTCTTATGTATCACAATTTTATTACAAAAAGTAGATATTTTTCACATCTTTCTGTGTTGCCATGCTTGGAGCATATAACAATCCAGTAGAAAACCACCCAGTCCCCAGAAAGGATAGTCAAGCAGATTGATGTCGAAGAGGATGTGGCAGCATTCTGTCACTCAGTCATGCTGTCACTATACAGACACTGTAACATTCCGAATACAGATACAAACACCTGCCCAAACACGTCATCATATCCGTTAACAAACCTCAATTAAATTACATTTATCAGAATAATAACAAGAAACACTCCCACCCTCCCCCAAAATAAATATAAAACAAACAATACATATAATTTGCAACATAAAACGTATGTGCTCAATATTTGCACCAGCCCAAGGCACCCAGGCTTTGTAGCATGTTGGCAATTAATGACATTCGTTTACAGGGTCTGCAGGAAACACTTTGAAGCGAACGAGAATTACAAATGATTTTTACAGTCCGACTTTGCAGTGTCCTTCAACGAATCCTCGGCGTCCTCTCTCTACATGGCTCTATTCATTCACAGTGCAAGATCCGGAGGGGTGGGTGAGGTTGAGGGATTTGGAGGGAGCTGTATCATTTAATGGCGTCAAATACTGACAAGACTTGGACGGACAGCGTGAGTTCCACTTTAGAGGATGGCTCCATAAATTCCACACTGTGCTGTGAATTGTCCAACATAAGGCGTGGATTGCCCAGCTGCAGGTCCAAGACAAAATAAGCGAATCAAAAAAGCTAAAGTGCGCTTGCAACAAAACTCCAAAAGAAAAACAAACAAACAGATACCAACACTGTCCAACTGAGGTTTCCAAGACGAATGAGATTTTTCTCAAGATCAAAAAAAGTTGTTTCGCACATAAATATCTAATAGAAATCCCAGGTTTAAGCTTATCATTAAATAAATACCAAATCGTCTGTAACGAACGTCATAATGAAGACAAGAACGACAGAAGCTCAAAACAAATACAGATATGTCGGATTGGCCTTGGTTTCATGCCGAAATGCAGTTCAGTTGAGCGAACGGCACGGCTCGAATGTCCACTTGGTAGCTCCACCGAATATTTCAATGTTGGACTCTGACCAAGAGAATACGTTGCCAGTTTGCGCTTTGCTGTTGCAGGTTGCCAGGTTATAAATCTCCCCGATGGAAAGCTTCCTATCCCACATGTTGAGATTTGCTAGCTCACCTACATATGCTTGTGTGGCATCAAAACCTCCCCCCAGCGTGTCCTGTGGAGCAACAAGATGACAAGTTCAAGGTTAGTGGCGCGAAATGTCGGTACGCGCGCGGCCTGGTCTTTCTATTACAAATGTGTGTAATAGGCTAATCATCCTGTACTGTATTAGGAAGGAATACAATTGGGGTTGGAACACAGTTGGCCTATACCATGGAAATGCACTGATTTCTAATTATCATAAAACTATAATAAAAAGCAACCACTCTCAGTGACAGTTCCACCACAACCAAAGCCCAAATTTAACCATTTACACACGGCTGGCCATGCGCCATTATTTGCTTTTCACGACATGCCTATTACTCTGTAATGCCTATAACTCTGTAATTGCTAATGATTTCCCACTTTTCTATCTGAAGTAGATTGTGCATTGTCACAATTGAGTTGGGGTATTCCACGATATCTAGCTCGAGGGCCTTAATTAGATGGCTACGTCTTAATTGACAATTTCGTCCAAGGTCTCTCAACTTTCCCATCACATTAATATTCCTCCCTTTGATCATTGGAGAGAAAACGTGCTCTAATATTTTCATTACTAATGGATATAATTATTTTCCCCAAGCCATTTATCTCAAGAATATATCACGATTTGCATACCAATTTAATCTAAAGTTAGTTCATCCTCATTTAGTGAACCCTCTTACCTGCTCTTGTCCCAATACGAGGACCCCCTGCGGCTTGATGGGATGGTATGGCGCCAGATTCTCTCCGCTGCCCCGCAGCACTCCGTTCTGAAACGCCTCCCACATCCCGTCGCGCGTGGTCCAAGTGATGCAGATGTGATGCCACTTCCCGTCGTTGATGATGAACGGCAACTTGGCCACCTGCAGCATGGACAGCGCACCCATTACTGTATGTTCAAATAGGCCTGCCCTAGAACTAATGATTGCTACGGTTTTTAATGTTTTCAGACATAGCACTGTCTGTAAATGCAATATTTTTTATAATTAAGTTGCTTGTAACGTATCCATAACTTTCCCATACATTGCATAATGCTGTGTAGTAGCGGCGTAGCTTAATTTGCTAGTCTGGCACACCACATTTACGCAGGGCGATCTGTCCATTTTGCCTATAGCCACATGCGGTGTAGAATATGCCATTGCCATCAGCGATCATTACCTTATCATTGATGAGTATCTCCATCGGGTTATTTCCCCACTCAATCAGCACCAGCTCGTTGGCCTGCCCCGGGACAGCGTAGGAGAAAGGTGTGCCCACCCCAGGCGACGCATTCGATTTAATCCACAGACACACGGTGAAGGCGTACATCTCCGGCAGGGTTCTTTTGGCTTTGGCGTACATGTAGTTGGTTCTCAACGGGAATGTCAGCTGGAACTTGTCCAGTGGTCTGTTGTCTTTCCCACCTGCGGACGAAACATATGCCTACTTGTTTACCTTTCAGTGATTTATATAATCTACATTGCACTCATAGGCCTATGTTATAGTCAGTTATGTCATATCATGTGATTGATTGATTGGTTTAATCGTATGCATGGTTTGCTCCACCAGTTGAGATTTTCGATCCCCAACTAAAGGTTTTCTCCTTTCTTTTTAGTTTGACGATGCTCTGTTCTATATCATTGGCTTGGAACAGACTGTGCATCTCTCTCCTAGCCTATTCTCTGCGGTATGATGTGACCACGTGAGCAGGGCAAACAAGGAATAGCTTTGTCTCTCACTCACTCTCTCTCTCTCTCTCTCTCTCTCTCTCTCTCTCTCTCTCTCTCTCTCTCTCTCTCATCCCGTCCTCACCTCCAACCCCCTCATTCTCCCCAGTAAGGAGTTGAACTAAACATTGATCGATGTTCCAAAATGCGCCTGTTTGTCTCCAACACTGTGCGCTCTATATCCAGCACTGCGCACATCGTTAAAAACCTGTTGTAAAGTTCCTGCGCCGCTATGTCCCCTACTAAACCAACGACTCTCGTTCACAGTCACTGGAAATAAAGCGTCATTGGCTGTCGCTCCCTGACACGTGAATTATTATCCCAGTGTGGCATCACTGTGTTAATATGAGATATGCAAAGCAATGCAGCTACCTCCCCCTCTCATCTCCCATCTCCCCTTACACAAACCCGCACACCACAGTGGTGATAGCTGCGCTGCGGCACTGTCTGTATTGACAAGCTACTGTGGTATGCGGGTTTGGAGTGATTCCTCATGTGGGCCAGGCAATTAACCAAGTGAAATGCAGGGTTGTTTTTAGAAATTGGCATTATTTTAGAAATATAAACCATTGAACGAGCCAATTCCACCACATTTGGATGATTCTGGTGCCCTTATTTTTTTTACTATTAAAACTAAATGCGCAAATTATTATCAAAATAATGTAATCAGTTTAGTCGTTTATAAGCATTCACATGAACAGAACAATTATATTGACTGTGTATATTTGGGCATGATCTCTTTGCCCCATAGCTCACTCACCTTTCTCTAGGTCCGTTATCCGGTGATGCATGGAAGTCAGCGTGGACTCCACTCGATTCCGCTGGTCCGTATCGTTCTTCTGACCCGGTTTGGTCTCCTCCAGGGTGTTGACCCGGGACAGCACCTGCTTCTCCATATCATCAATCTTGTTCTGAAGCAGGTCTTTCAGACTATTCGCCTGGGCCGTACCGTTGTTTCGGCTGTATTGCTGTATAACGGAACAAGGACAGAGGAACAGACAAGATGGGACGATTAAAATAACTTTGGGTTTAAATAAACAATCCTACATGTGCGAGGCGGGGCTCGTCGTGGGTAAAGCTCTGGTGCTTAGCTCGTTTGTGGAGGACTTACTGCCTCGGCAATTTGCATCAAGTGCCTAAATTGGTCCAAAGATGAGGCGTCTGTCTGTCCTTATCAAGAGTGTGGTGCGGCTTCATTTAGTGCTCTAGAGTAATTACTTTCCGGTTGGATGCGGAAAAATAGCTTTAAATAGGTCTATAGCATTAGTGACTGGACTAAAATAACCCTATAGCAAGCAATTCACAACTATAGAGAGCACTTATAACTAGCACATTGAGCACTATAGGCTATACAACCAACCGAGCCGATTGGAAACGCGTAAAAATGATTAAAAGTTGATTGAAAGCTCAACCTGCATTCCATATTGCTAGTTCAAAATAGGGATGTCAAACAAACCCCAATGCCTACCTCAAGATTCTCCAACCTCTGTTTGAGGGTCTGTAAAGTCTGTCCTAGTTGAGCGAGAGTGTCCTGAGGACCCCTTGAAACATCCCCCATAGTGTTCTTAGCGCCCGGTACTATTCTCCGGCCTCCCGCTCCGGCCTCGGGCAGACTCTGGCTCTCACACCGGCTCAACTTGGACGTTAGTTCCCTGATTGTCTCCTTTTGGTTCATAATGGTCTCTTTTTGCTGTAACACGGTCTCCCTCAACTGCATCACCGTCGTCTTCAAGTCCTCCGCCGGACCGGTGTTCTGCATCGTAGCCGCGCACAAGTCCATATCCTTGGGCACAGACGTGCAAATAAACTGGGTCTGTCCGAAATCTTGCGTCGACCCCTCCAAAACTAAGAAAGAAAGTAGGAAAAGTTGCCAAGAGTGTCCCTCCATGATTCCAGGCATGTTTCCTGGCATGTGTGTGGTGTTGCAGCCGCTGAGTGTGTTTGCAGGCGGTTAGTTTCAGCACCAAGGAGCTGTCCACTGTCTGTAGCTGTGAGGTTTCAGCTCTGCTCGTCCTAGTTTTTATAGGCTAGCTACAGCCGGGATGAGGGCAGCGCTGAGGCAGGTTCTCTGCATCACAGTGGGGAGGAAGCAGGTTGTGCTGCTTAATCACGTCCAGCCTCTTATTTAAGGTGGACCGGGGCGATTAGAAAGCTATACTGTATGTTTTACACCACTGCACACTGTGGCTATTCTCTTGTCAGTCTGATTGTTTTTGTAGGCTATTTGACATAAATGCACGACAGAGTACGCTAAAGTACTGCTACTAAGCCTATACTGTTTTAGGATTTAGTTTCATAGGCTGCTATTATTATGGTCTGCAATTCACATTTACAAATACATAAGTGAGAATAGGAGAAGATGAACTGGTTTTACCAGGAGTAAATATATTGTAGATGGCAGTCTGCTTTACATTCTGAAGTTTAACTGGCATTCATAAAAAAATAAAAAATAAAGATTCAACTACTGTCGTTTCGAAGTCATATATCAGTACAGTACATTGAAGTGATTGAATTTGAGCTAACTCGTGTATTCCATTAGGCCTAGTATAGCCTATGTGTTACACATGGAGTTCATTCTGACATCTCTGAAGGTCCACCTTAAAGGAAGCCACTCCCCATGCTCCTAGAGTGAGGATCCTGGCAGCGTCCCTCTCTCTGACTATCCCACTGAGTATTATCTCTCTCTCTCTCTCTCTCTCTCTCTCTCTCTCTCTCTCTCTCTCGCTCTCTCTCTCACCTTCCACCAGTTGGCGTGTGTCTCATTCATCCCCATATTTCCCCACAGATATGGGTTTATCTGATGCAATCTCGGTGCAGTGTCATGTTTTATTTCCGAGATGTGTCCCTCACAATGAATCTACCTGCCTGTGTGTTCATCACACAATCCATTATACATGACATACATTCAAATTAAAAGTATTGCATTAGGCTATTAGTATTTTGCCCATAGTCTGGACTCCTTAGTCTGAACTCCTCCTGGATGCCTTATAAAACTTTAAATTCAGCTTGTGGATTTTTTTTTTCATTTATGAGGTAAGCTACTGAGGATTCCGGTTCAAATGTGTCTCTGGCATATTCATTGCAAGCAGTTACTTTATTCACTTTATTCAAATGAAATGATTATTAATTGTCTGCACTATACCTTAATCAGACCAGTTGGCATTAAGGTTCTAATTTTTGCACATCCATGCAAGAATAGACCATATCTTATCACCCAATTCGGCAACCCAAGAAACACGTTAGGCAAAGTAAATGCATGAATCATGAACGTATCATAGTCTAAGCAAATAGATAATTAGTCAGTGATCGAGTCCATGAAGGCTACATTTCCTCACAGAGCAACCATGTCCTCCTCACGCATGCTGAGTCAAACGAAAAGGAACGGTGAACTACCGTTCTTCAAACCCTCACCATCCATCCGAGGGGTGCTAAAAGGATATGAAATGGATTCAAATAATTAATTTAACAGGTTGTTGCGTAACAAGCACCGAGGCTATCACATAAATATTTATTAGATGCAATGAGGGAAAACGCGCCAAAGGTCCGTTAGAATGATGTCGTTGGAAATATTTCATTTCCCCTTTTGGAGCGAGATGAGATATTGATGAGCTGCTGGAAATGATCTGGAAACTGATTTTAATATAGGCCTATAGTGGCTTTGGTAAATCTACTAGGCCTAGCCCACTTGGCAAAAACTGGTTGAATCAACCCTGTTTCAACAACAACAACAAAAAGAAGCAAAGTGATGATGTTGAATCAACGTGGAAAACTGATTGGATTTGAAAAACCTCATCAACCTAAAGGAATGTCTTTTTTTCCACTCAACTTTTAACCTAAATCCAATGACATGGTGCCATTTTTTGTTGATTTCTCGTTGAATTCACGTTAGTTGACAACTCAACCAAATGTAAATCAAAACTAGACGTTGTACTGACGTCTGTGCCCAGTGGGAGGCTACTACACCGCAGCATAGCTATTTTCTCTCAACCAGTAGGCCTATAAAATAATCAGCACTGCACCAAATCAGCACCCTGTACAGCAGCACAAGGTGTTAGCCTACAGACTCGGTTCTCTTGTGAAATACATGGGCACTCAAATCCTAGACTTAATAAAGAAGCTTACAATGTTTTATCAACTGAAAATATAGTTGTATAAGACTTTGTGACACGGAAGCGGTCTCAGGCAACAACAACAAAAAAGGCGTAAATGGACCCATCTGTCGAGTTTAATTGGTTTAATTATCGATCGCTCGCGTTGTAATCAGCAAGGTGCCAAGCCAATGGCGGGAAAAAGTCAAGATAACAAATGGTTAATGGCAAAGTCTAATTGTGTGCCTGCAAGAGCTCATGTTGCAAATCCCCCTTATCTCAGCACATGTACATAAACAAGGCGCTTTGTACGTATCAAATTGCACCCTATTCCATAGTGCACTACCTTTGACTGGGTAGTGGCAGGTAGTAAGGCAGGACTTTGGTCAAAAGTAGTGCACTATACAGAGAAAAGGGTGCTGTTGGAAAACATACATTTTCAGCCTTTGTCATTAGGGCACTCTCAGTATATGCATAGGTCATCATGTTAATGTTCATTATCTGTCGCCCAGCCCCAACAGGCAATAAAATAGCTGTTTACCATCAGGGAGCAAATTAGCCAGTGTTCTATGCATTAGATCCACAGTACTGTAAACGATTAAGCTGAACTCTAACCCTGCTGGGACATAATACAATCCTACTGGGAGACCAGAGTAGGTCCAGCAGCTTGCCTCAGATATATATTCATATTTATCCTTCATATCTGCTGTATAAAAAAGAGCAGCGCCATATGCTCGGCCAAAGGCTTCCTCTCCTCTATTTGATATCTCCGCCAGTTTTTCCTCATTTTTTTTAGACAGGAGAAATTGCATAAACAACCAGAGTTGTGACTGAGGACTCTGGGCAGATTTGGTTATTTTTAATTAGTAAGATTTGTAGTCTTATTGCAACGTTTGGAGCACTTTCGACTAAAATGACAGCAGTTTACATGCCAGAGCTTAGGATCAGTGAAATGTGGACAGTTGTAATGATCTTGTGATGGTCCACTGCACCAACTTTGTGAGTCTATTAGTGGGGCGGTCTGCCTCTACCTAGCTCAGCTGCATCCCTCCAAGTTAGTTTTAAATTCAATCGAAAATGTTCGTGTTCACAGCTCTCAAAGGTCCTTTTGGCCCCTGTGCATCTCGCCTAAGCAAAAACCTAGGGGAAAAACGGGTCCACAATGGCCATCCAGCATTGTTAATAGCACCAACTCCGTTCAGAGGCTGTATACGCTAGCTCCAGCCTAGATAATATAGCATAGCTGGACTCACCCTCTGGGTCTGCATCCCAAACGGCACCCTATTGCCTTTGTAGTGCAAAATCTTTTGACCAGAGTCCAGGGCCTTTAAAAAAAATAAGTGCACTCTAAAGTGAATAGGATGCCATTTGGGATGCAAAATTGCGAGAATGGACTGTGATCAGTAATAATCAGTCTCCCAGTGCCTACTGAATAATGCAAAGCCTTTATAACAGAACCCTAATGGCATAGATAGATAAGGACTATTTAACACTGTGCCTCTGCACCACTACTCCTTTATACGACCAGCATTTGCAATGGCCGGGAGGAGGAGGGGGCGGCGAACAAGCACAAACAAACCAAGGCTGTGGATGCTTCCCAAATGGCACTCTATTCCCTAAATAGTGTACTACTTTTGATTGGACCCATAAGGCTCTGGTCAAAAGTAGTGCACTATATAGAGAATAGTGTGCCATTTGGGATACATCCTGTGTCGGAAATTCTTATGTATTCCATATATTGTGTGCACCAAAGGGAATCGGGTGCCATTTCAGACGCACCCCAAGAAAAGGTTGGGTCACAGCTATATGGATGGTTCAGAGATAACACCAGTTTTAGCAATGTTTATGCAGTGTCTTTGTTTACTGTCCAGTACTGCTTGTTTTCTTTTTTACTGTGTGTTAAGTTTATATGCTACTGCAAGTTTAGCCCTATACGTTTTCCTGCTTAGTAACTCTGAAAATCCGCTGCAGACAGAGAGTGTAGGCACTCCGGTCCCCACTGGATGCTCCCCTGTTCCTCCAGTCTCGTTATCTGCTTTCCTTCATGCCATAGGAGTCTGTCTGTCTGTCTGTCTGTCTGTCTGTCTGTCTGTCTGTGGAGCTCACCGTGGGTGGTTTCCCATGGGGAGTATGGCTGGGGAGATGGAGTTAGAGAATAGGGATCGCAAACACACACACACACACACACACACTCACAAACACTCAGAGACAGAATATGACAGACAGACAGGACGGGGTGAGCCATACATGGTAAATGGCTCTGTCTAGAGGTCTGTGTCTGACCCATTATTTCCCAAGGGTATCCATGTGTGTAGGTTAGACATGGGGAATGATACAGCCACTAATAACAGCTCTGCAGCCCCATTGTCAATGGCACACAGCTCTCAGTCTAGTACAGTGCTCAGTTCTCTTAACATGACCTTGAAGAGATAGTTCACCCATACTTTACGATTAGTTATGTTCGCATCAATAACTTGTAGAAATGTGCAATATGTAAGGGATAATCAACGAGGGGCTATGCGTTCTATGGAAAATAATGAGCGATGTGGAAGGTGTGTTCCACGACACACCAGCGGAATGGTGTTGCTTTATTTTCCAGAGAATGCATAGAGCCCCGAGTTGATTATTTCATACCATGGCTATAATCGAACACATTTGCCTGTAGAAATGTGTTTATTTGCCAGTAGAAATGTGTTCAACATCTACTGAACATGGAAGAATGAACTATCGCCATTGAATTCTACCGTGCAAATGTACCGTGTGTTATAGGGAATTATAAACTGGGTGGTTCAAGCCCTGAATGCTGATTGGCTGACAGCCGTGGTATATCAGACCATATACCACGTGTATGACAAACAAAACATTACGTTGGTAACCAGTTTATAATAGCAATAAGGCACCTCTGGGGTTTGTGATATCTAAATGATAATGCCCGAGATGCCGGTGTTTGGAGGATATATTGGCACGGGTGTTGTTAGGCCCGAGATGAAGTCGAGGGCCGGTAAACCGTGCCAATATATCCTCCAAACACCAGCTTCAAGGGCATTATCACTTTTATACAACGGGTTATCAACATATTCAAATAATGTGTCACGTATACGTAGGGAGTCAGGAAGCAGGTGCAGAAGGTGTGATGGGTGAGTTGAAGGAGTCAGGCGCAGGAGGGTAAATTACAGGATTTATTCCGGAAAACAGAGTTACGCAGTAATGTGTCAAAACAGTCCAGTGCGCAAAACAGGCACACTGGAACCAACAAGGCACACGGGGAAAATAACCTGGCGATACAAAATACAAGGAGCTGCACCAAGCTTCACTATCCTCACAATAAACAATCAAACACAAAGACAAGGGGGCAGAGGGAACACTTATACAGGTACTGATGAGGGGATATGAACCAGGTGTGTGTAATGAACAAGACAAAACCAACGCAATGCCCTCGTTTGGGTGTAGGGACTGATCAAAGCCTGAAGGTACGGAGGTGCCGTTCCCCTCACAGCTCCGTAGGCAAGCACCATGGTCTTGTAGCAGATGCGAGCTTCAACTGGAAGCCAGTGGAGTGTGCGGAGAAGCGGGGTGACGTGAGAGAACTTGGGAAGGTTGAACACCAGACGGGCTGCGGCATTCTGGATGAGTTGTAGGGGTTTAATGGCACAGGCAGGGAGCCCAGCCAACAGCGAGTTGCAGTAATCCAGACGGGAGATGACAAGTGCCTGGATTAGGAACTGTGCCGCTTCCTGTGTAAGGCAGGGTCGTACTCTCCGAATGTTGTAGAGCATGAACCTACAGGATCGGGTCACCGCCTTGATGTTAGCGGAGAACGACAGGGTGTTGTCCAGGGTCACGCCAAGGCTCTTCGCACTCTGGGAGGAGGACACAACGGAGTTGTCAACCGTGATGGCGAGATCATGGAACGGGCAGTCCTTCCCCGGGAGGAAGAGCAGCTCCGTCTTGCCGAGGTTCAGCTTGAGGTGGTGATCCGTCATCCACACTGATATGTCTGCCAGACATGCAGAGATGCGATTCGCCACCTGGTTATCAGAAGGGGGAAAGGAGAAGATTAGTTGTGTGTCATCTGCGTAGCAATGATAGGAGAGGCCATGTGAGGATATGACAGAGCCAAGTGACTTGGTGTATAGCGAGAATAGGAGAGTGCCTAGAACTGAGTCCTGGGGGACACCAGTGGTGAGAGCACGTGGTGCGGAGACAGATTCTCGCCACGCCACTTGGTAGGAGCGACCGGTCAGGTAGGACGCAATCCAAGAGTGAGCCGCGCCGGAGATGCCCAACTCGGAGAGGGTGGAGAGGAGGATCTGATGGTTCACAGTATCAAAGGCAGCAGACAGGTCTAGAAGGACAATAGCAGAGGAGAGAGAGTTAGCTTTAGCAGTGCGGAGAGCCTCCGTGACACAGAGAAGAGCAGTCTCAGTTGAATGACCAGTCTTGAAACCTGACTGGTTTGGATCAAGAAGGTCATTCTGAGAGAGATAGCAAGAGAGTTGGCTAAAGACGGCACACTCAAGAGTTTTGGAGAGAAAAGAAAGAAGGGATACTGGTCTGTAGTTGTTGACATCAGAGGGATCGAGTGTTGGTTTTTTGAGAAGGGGTGCAACTCTCGCTCTCTTGAAGACGGAAGGGACATAGCCAGCGGTCAAGGATGAGTTGATGAGCGAGGTGAGGTAAGGGAGAAGGTCACCGGAGATGGTCTGGAGAAGAGAGGAGAGGATAGGGTCAAGCGGGCAGGTTGTTGGGCGGCCGGCCGTCACAAGTCGCAAGATTTCATCTGGAGAGAGAAGGTAGAAAGAAGTCAAAGCATAGGGTAGGGCAGTGTGAGCAGGACCAGCAGTGTCATTTGACAAACGAGGATCGGATGTCGTCAACCTTCTTTTCAAAATGGTTGACGAAGTCATCCACAGAGAGGGAGGAGGGGGGGAGGGGGAGGAGGATTCAGCAGGGAGGAGAAGGTGGCAAAGAGCTTCCTAGGGTTAGAGGCAGATGCTTGGAATTTAGGGTGGTAGAAAGTGGCTTTAGCAGCAGAAACATATGAAGAAAATGTAGAGAGGAGGGAGTGAAAAGATGTCAGGTCCGCAGGGAGTTTTCCTCCATTTCCGCTCGGCTGCCCGGAGCCCTGTTCTGTGAGCTCGCAATGAGTCGTCAAGCCACGGAGCAGGAGGGGAGGACCGAGCCGGCCGGGAGGATAGGGGACATAGAGAGTCAAAGGATGCAGAAAGGGAGGAGAGGAGGGTTGAGGAGGCAGAATCAGGATGATAGGATGGAAGAGGAGAGAGTAGCGGGAGAGAGAGAGCGAAGGTTGCGACGGTGCATTACCATCTGAGTAGGGGCAGAGTAAGTAGTGTTGGAGGAGAGCGAGAGAGAAAAGGATAAAAAGTAGTGGTCGGAGACATGGAGGGGAGTTGCAGTGAGATTAGTAGAAGAACAGCATCTAGTAAAGATGAGGTCAAGCGTATTGCCTGCCTTGTGAGTAGGGGGGGGACGGTGAGAGGGTGAGGTCAAAAGAGGAGAGGAGAGGAGTGGAAAGAAGGAGGCAGAGAGAAATTAGTCAAAGGTAGACGTAGGGAGGTTGAAGTCACCCAGAACTGTGAGGGGTGAGCCATCCTCAGGAAAGGAACGTATCAAGGCGTCAAGCTCATTGATGAACTCTCCAAGGGAACCTGGAGGGCGATAAATGACAAGGATGTCAAGCTTGAAAGGGCTAGTGACTGTGACAGCATGGAATTCAAATGAGGAGATAGACAGATGGGTCAGGGGAAAAGAGAGAATGTCCACTTGGGAGAGATGAGGATTCCTGTGCCACCACCCCGCTGACCAGATGCTCTCGGGGTATGCGAGAACACATGGTCAGACGAGGAGAGAGCAGTAGCAGTAGCAGTGTTTTCAGTGGTAATCCATGTTTCCGTCAGCGCCAAGAAGTCGAGGGACTGCAGGGTAGCATAGGCTGAGATTAACTCTGCCTTGTTGGCCGCAGAACGGCAGTTCCAGAGATGATGTCTAGTTGCTTTTTATAGTGGAGATCAAGTTTATAAATTGCCTGGCTGGGCTGATGAGACAATAGATTGCGCAGTCAGATGGAACAGAGTAAATAGGCATTTGAATGTCATAGATTTAGCCTGTGGTAACTTGTGGAATAGACACTGGCTGGAATGCGTTTTTAACCAATCAGCATTCAGCATTAGACCCACCCGTTGTATAAATGGCCAATATACCACGGCTAAGGGCTGTGTCCAGTCACTCCTTGTTGCGTCGTGCTTAAGAACAGCCCTTAGCTGTGGTATATTGGCCATATACCACACCTCCTCGGGCCTTATTACTTAAATAATGCACGCTCTAGAATGCCCTTCAAGCCAATCAGAAACAACTATTCAACAATGCCATGGTATAAATAGACAATACATTTCTACAGGTAATTGATGCTAACATAACTAATCATCAAGTATGTTTGAACTATCCCTTTAAGCTAATGTTAGGATAATATATGCCATAGCAAAATATACTCAGAATAAACTATTGCTTTAAGCCCCGCACAAGACTCGCCACTGCACACAAAGCACTGCCATTCTGTGACTTATTCCCCACAGATTAAAACCCAAAGTGACAAAAACAAATACCAGGCACTCTGTCTTCTGCAGACGCTAAGCTAACTTTATAGCTAATAATTCTCCTCAGTCTGCATATTAGCGCTTTCGCTAAGACAGCGCTGTTTATCAAACAACCTGCACTACTGGGCACCTTGGGCCTCGTCCAAAACAAAGAAACACCCTCCCACACTTCCTGATATAGCTCTTCACCTACAACAAGTGTGTGGTCGAAAACATGTTCAGATGGGGAGGCAGATTTTCCCTTAATTTGAGGTGAGATTTTAATGACTGTTACGCGCCAGTTCCTCGAACATAGTAACCATAACAAATTCATGTTTGGAAGCATGCCACAGTGTTTACAGTTGGTGGTTCTAATGAGTGGACAGCCCCAACAGATGTGTAAGCTGGTGTAATTGGTGGTGTGTTAGTCAGGTTGCGTCTCAAATGGCACCCCATTCCCTATATAGTGCACTACTATGGACCCTGGAAAAAAGTAGTACACTATATAGGGTATAGGGTACCATTTGGGACGCATCCTGTCTCTCTCTGCAGGTAAAAGTGTAGTGAGAGGAAGGAACACACACAGGAAGGATGAAGCTCATCTTTGGTTGTGTTTGGGGCTCTGTTGTAGGCTCTGTTCACTCTAACAAGATCAACAGCTACAATGGAGAGAGAAGATGTTTGACACCGCAATGTCTCTTGACAGTCTGCCTTCCCCAATTACTGTTCTTAAATTTTTTCTCTCCAAGGAGTGTTTTCTGTCTATGGGGAGGAGCTCAGTGGGCATATGGATGACAAACCCTCTTTTTTTTTTTTTTTAAGTCTGAAGGCCATTTATATTCTTAGAAATGCATGGTATTCTGTATGCACTCACTAACTGTAAGTCACTCTGGATAAGAGTGTCTGCTAAATGACTAAAATGTAAATGTAAATGTATTCCACTCACATCGCCACACTATGCATGAGCTCTGTCGATGGAGATTCTCCCAGGTTATTTGGCACTGTACAAACTCGTTGCGTTTCACGTTTGAGTGTCAGTGTACCAAGGGCGCTCACCTTAGCTCATCATCAAAATGTCACTGCATGTGTTTCCAAGGATATGGAACCCTACAGTGCACAGCATCATAACCCTTTAGCACCACGCTACAGCAGAACACTTTACAGCGAGAAAGCACACAGTGCAAAGAGAGAAATAGTATTATGTGCCAACTGCCAAGCCAATTTGGAAGTTTTAGTTGGACGCTTTTACAACGTGTCACTGTTTCAACAGAGGCGGCACTCTTAAAAGGCAAGCTGAGGAAACACTACCAGTATACTCCTCATTGACAGTATGAGGAGAGTGCGGGCCCTCCACTTCTGTTGGAACCCCATAATGTTGTGGAGACCCCGTAAACCATGAAGGGGTAGGAAGTAAACGGTGTAATGGAGACAGCACTTCAGATCCTCTTCTCTCATTACACGACTACACCATCCCAGCTTCCTCTTGTAAAAGATAACTCTTTGCTTTCTGCCCTCTTAACACAACCATTCATGGGGGGATTATGAAGTTTAAAATAACTTTAATACCTTAACAGAGGACAAAGAATTGGCTTTAAACGGTTCACATTCTGCTTCAGCAGCTGGAGCAAAATGTTTTGTGAACGTTCCACGTTGCTCCACACAGCTGGCGTCAACGTTGTGGTAATGTTTGCGGTTGGCGGCAGCTCACTTTCCTCTGTTTGGATTTGAATCTCATTATTAAGGACAAACCCAATTAAAAGCAGCCTGCTGTCTCCCAAGCAGCCGACCAGCTCCCATCATGCCCTTCACCAGACGACTGTGGGAGCCCACAGCAGTTGTCGAGGTCACCAGAACTTTCTTGTGTGATATATGGGGAGTTGACCCACTCCAAGGTGGTTTGCGGGGACGTGGCCCACCTCAACTCCAAGGTGGTTTGTGGGGACTCTGCACACTCCAATGTGGTTTGTGAGGACTCACTCCAAGGTGGTTTGCGAGGACTCACTCGACACTCTACACTGTGTCTATATAACGAAAGATGAAAAATCACCCAAGCAGCGTTAAAGAATGTGGCTCTACCTTCTCCACCAAGGCATCACTCAGGTTTGCTCTCCTTCAGCTTTGGGCTCAGTGGGCAGGTTCTACATCTTACTCCTGTCCTGTGTGTTTTACATACGATTAGTTTCCTTCTTGCGGAACAGCCATCTTAGATTATGATAGTACATCATTTGATGGTGTCTTAAGTAAGTCTTCAGTGTCCACTTGTCATTGGTGTGCTCTTGACGGAAATAAAATAATTCTAACTATACTGTGGGGTATCTCAATGTTATGAGGACCTCGCATGATGCGGTATACTAATGGGAAGCAGCCTTCTAGGCAGCCTTCAATTGCTTTATCAAAGGCTCAATTGATTTCATTCAGTTCATATATGGCAGGGCTGTTCAATGTTGGTCCTGGAGGGCCGAAACACTTCTGGTTTTCATCCTCTCCTTCTAATCAGGGACTAATTCAGACCTGGGACACCATGTGAGTGCAATTAACTACCAGGTAGGAACAAAAAACAGAAGTGTTTCGGCCCTCCAGGGAATTGAACAGCCCTGATATATGGGCATACTGCATATATGATAGTGACATCATGTTTGAGAAAACCTGTGACACTTAAACGTTTGTCAGGTCTTATGCTTCACACCTCCTCTGAAGTGTAATTTGGTTGATCCAGACTCACTTAACACATTGCAACATGATGCTACTTTGGTGTGTATTACTGTGTTCTCGCAACACATGCCTAGCTACATTAAAGACCTTGAAAGACATGCTGTCAGAGAGCTATTTTGAATATAAAAAACCCTCTTTTGTATCTGTTTGAAATACCTCCTCTATCATGTAGCTTTGATGTGATGTGAAATGTCACTTGACATTCTCCCCTCTCTTTACAAGGAGCTTGGTCTATAATGCCTGATGTGATGTCCACCAGATGCATATGCAATTTGTTTTGCCAGATGTCTAGCCCGCATTCTCCATACTTGAATCACATGCTTCACTTTTCAACTAGCTAAAAGCTAGCTAGTTGGAGTCTATGACTGTACTTCTGTTTGTTCCACCGCACGGTAAAGCAATGCACGAGTTGAAAATATTGAACGCATGCGGTACACAGAACGCACCGCAGAGTAGTGCGGCACCCCCGACGTAGCTTTGCGTACTGCTCCATTGACAATTAATGACTTCCGCTGGAATGCAAATAGTTTGATTATTAGCGGTGCGTGGGTAAAATCACTGGAGAAGACAAGCCAAGAAAATAATGCCAGATTACAACCTAATTGTGTTGTTTGCTCTATAACCTGTTAGTTCATATGCCTTGACACCGTGATATGTAGGCCTAAGGCCGAGACAATAAGAAGACACAGTGGCAGAATAAATTCAACCACACCTTTGTTTCATCACAAAACCGGACAGCAACATCTGTCCGGTGAAGTCCACAAAACATATTGCATGTAACAAACAGTTACATGACCTACAGCATGGTCAAGCAAGGTAATGTTTCCGACATTTTCGGACTACTAAACAACTATTGATTTAGAACCACTGAGAATTACTGCAAGTCACAAAGAAAACAGGTGCTGCCTCCACTATTCCAGTACCATTCAGCAGTAGTGGTGAGTGGGTAAAATCACTGGTGAAGCCAAGGCAGAAACAAATGCCATATTACAACCTAATTGCATGGTTTGCTCTATAACCTGTTAGTTCATATGTCTTGCGACCTTGATATATAGGCCTAAGGCCGAGACAATAAGAAGACACAGTGGCAGAATAAATTCAACCACACCTTTGTTTCATCACAAAACCGGGGAGTAAGCTCTGTCTGGTGAAGTCCAGTTTGCATGTGTGCATGCAAGTAGAAAAAACATGTTGACTCACCCTACTTGTAGAGAAACGCCAATGCCATCCTCCTCTTTCATGTTGCCTAAACGGTCTATGACTCTGTCATACAGTACACGCTTTTAGTTTTTGTTGTCCGAGACTACCTGGCTAAAAAGCCAGGCCAGTTAGTTAACATTAGCCTACTACATCTAGCTACATGTTGAACTTCCTTCCTTTCAGGCCAGGGGCACAATGTATGGATTTATGGTTGGATCAGAATCACCGTTATAATCATTGGCCAGTACAGAGAATTAAGTAAAACCACAAGTCCAAATCCCTAACTCCATCCATGGCTAATTTAAAAAGGGCCAATTTTAGCTAGCTAGCTAGACAACTAGATGGAACAATTAAAAAAATATCTGTAAATGACGTTTGGCTTTTGGTGTGATGTGATTGGGGTACGCTAGGACCATTCACAGTTGAGCTCACTCAGTTTAGCTCAATGCTGATTGGCGATTATTTTTATTTATTTTTATCAAGGGAGGCCAAATGCTCGCTGGCTTCCCTTGTATTCAATGCTACGGGCGGCAACAATATCATATTATTTTTGACCAGACAGCATCAGATACATGGGCTTCACATACAGTGACAGAGGGTCGCTGTTTCGCTCGCTCTGATGCTTTTTCTGGTGAGATACATTCAGCCTTGCGAATTGAAGGGAAATTAAGAAGCACTTTTTTTTCTTGGTCCATTTTTGGGGAAGCCTGGCTTCCCTTGGCATCCATGAGTACACCCCACGCAGGTAAATGACTGTCAGCTCAATTTCAGAGATGCTGATTCAAATTCGTCTCTCAATGTTGCTGGGTATAACCCACCCACCCAGCCATATCAAATGCATTTTCAATGTTTTTATTACAAGATCATGTTTAACTCAATCATAACCCTCAAAATGGTGACATAACTCTATTATAAGTCTATTATACAGGGGGCAATTATGTCTTACCATGACCTTGTGCTCAAAACATTGAACCTTTTCTGGTTGAAGGGGCCTGTACTGATTAACACCTAAGGACAAACCTCTTCAGTGTGTGTGTGGGCGATATGTGTGTGTGTGTGTGTGTGTGTGTGTGTGTGTGATGTGCGTGTGTGATGTGTATGTGTGTGTGTGAGAGTGGGAGAAAGAGTGTGTGCGTGTGAGAGAGGAGAGGAGAAGCAGCTGTTTCTCTGTGGTAAATGGGTCCTCATGTTCGCAGGGTGGGGATCGTCGGGGACATTCTGTGAATGAGTGTGAACACGGGGCTGGCTGTTCTCCCATCCAGTGTGGATGAAAGCTGAGATAGGCTGCCTGCCCGTCCACTGGCTCCAAATGTGTGCGTTTGTGTGTGTGCGGGTGTGTGTGTGCGCACCTACCTAAAAATAGCCCTTTGGCTCAGCAATGGTGACATCACACCATTACAACCTGAGGTACCAAAATCCTCTCTAGGACCTTCTCTGTTACAGGAGGGGGTCGCAGTTCCGGAGCGACCCACTAGGTGTCATCCTCCTCACTCACAGTCTGGACTAATCAGTATCCTATTGGTGTCACCTGTGTTTACCTGGTCACCGGTGTATTTATGCCCTCACTTCCCTGTGTTCCCTTGCTCAGTTTTCTCTGTTAGTTTCTCTATGTCCAGCAGTACTACTCAGTGTCTGATCGGAGACCAATGTACAGGTACTTGAAAAGTGTTCTCCCTGTTTTGTTAGTTGTTTTCAGTAGTAGTTAGTATTTCTTATGTTTGCTGTCAGCCTGTTTTTGGAGACCAATTTGCTCCTCCTTTATTTTATAGTGACAAGTCCGTTATATTGTATCCTGGTTTTGGGACCACCAGTAAAGGTCCTTGTTTCACCATCTCTGCCTACTGCCTACTGTCTATCCTGCACTGCACCTGGGTCACACCTCACACCAACCCTTACAGAAAACTGAGCCAATATGGACCCAGCGGAGGCAGCACAGTATCGGAGCGCATTGGCAACACAGGGACCCCGCCTACCACCTCCGCAGAGGTATGACGGACATCCAGAGGGCTGCAGGGGAGTATATCGACTAAGCACTCGTTGAGGGTCACATCCGTCCCTCTACCTCACCCGCGGGCGCGGGCTTCGTCTTCGTGGGGAAAAAGGACGGTGGGCAGAGGCCGTGCATTGATTACCGGGCGCTCAACAACATCACGGTTAAGAACCGCTACCTACTCCCCCTGCATTCGAGTCGTTGCAGGGAGCCCGGGTCTTCACCAAGCTGGACTTATGCAATGCTTACAACCTGGTGAGGATTCAGGAGGGGGATGAGTGGAAGACTGCTTTTAACACACCCAGTGGACATTACGAATACCAAGTCATGCTGTTCGGTCTAGCCAATGCGCTTGCGGTGCTCCAGGCGTTGGTCAATGACGTGCTCCGGAACCTCCTCGACTACAGCGTCTTCGTGTATTTGGATGACATCCTAATATTCTCTAAGGACATGAGTGAACACCAGCATCATGTTCTGCAGGTCCTCCAACGCCTTCTCCGTCACCAGCTCTACGTCAAGGCGGAGAAGTGCGTGTTCCACGCAGAGACAGTCTCCTTCCTGGGGTACATCGTCACCCAGGGGGACCTACGGATGGACCCAGCCAAGGTCAGTGCGGTACTGGATTAGCACCAGCCCTCATCTCTCACGCAACTACAGCGGTTATTAGGGTTCGCTCATTTTTATAGGCGATTTATTCGCAATTGTAGCTACCTAGCCGCTCCCCCGACAGCCCTCACTCAGACAAGCGTGCGCTCCTTCGCCTGGACCCCGGAAGCGGGGAACGCATTTGATGCGCTTAAGCGCCGCTTTACATCGGCTCCGGTCCTAGGGCATCCTGATCCGTATTTTATCGTGACAAGTCCGTTATATTGTATCCTGGTTTTGGGACCACCAGTAAAGATCCTTGTTTCACCATCTCTGCCTATTACCTACTGTCTATCCTGCACCGCACCTGGGTCACACCTCACACCAACCCTTACACTTCTCCTCCTTTTGTCAAATGACAAATGACTTCACAACCATTGAAGTGCTCTTCAACTCAAGGTCAGCCTGCCCTCCTTTCTCCCACTCCTCTCCTCCTCTTTCTCTCACTCCCACCAGCTCTTTCAAATCCTCCATTCACCATTCATCATCAAATCCTTTCCATCGAAAGGCTTGAGTAACCCAGTGATGATAATTGTAAGGTTTCACACCCATTCATCTGACACACACACACAAGTTTGTTTTACTATCCTTGTGGGGACCAAACAATTGATTCCCATTCAAAATCCTATTTTCCCTAACCTTAACCTATCCTTAACCCCAATCTTAACCCCAAACGCCTAACACTAACCCTAATTCTAACCCTAACCCTAAGTGTAACTCTAACCCTAAACCTAACCCCTAAGCCTAATATTTATTGTTTTACTATCCTTGTGAGGACTTCACACACACACATATACAGGATGGAGCGTTCTCCTGGTCATACACTCCCATTGATTGGTAAATCATCTCATATTAACACATTGATCAGGCATAAATGGAGACTGTGTCTGGGAGTGTGATCTGTGATAGCTGCGTTGTTGGTCATGAATTAATGGACACCTGTCTAAGCGGTTATTGATTAACGTTTCTGTTGAAGCCATTACAGATTATGGTGGAATTACATTCATGTTAGGGCTATCAGTGTATCTCTCAAAGCGAATTATTGGTAAAGGTCTTTCTTTGGTTATAAAAAAGTAATTGTTTCTGTGCTGTCATTTATATCAGGGTCTCACAGCAGCAACTCTGATGGTCTTTGTCACTTCAAACGTTGTGAGAATATTAATGTTACCTTTTGAGGCCTACATCTCTCTAACCGTATTTAACCTCCCACCTCAATGGAGAGAGAGAGAGAGATAAAGAGGGAGAGAAAGGGGAGAGAGAAATAGAGAGGGAGAGATCTCAGTGTCATTCGCTTCAGAAAGTGATGCTTTGTTGTCTCTTTTGAGGACAACCTCACTGATGAAGACCCCATATAAACACAGCGGCCATTATCGTTTGAAGTTTTGAGATGGAAACTTGATGCATTTGATTTAAGGCGATATCAACCTTGAATGTGAGTTATGAGCACCTAAGCTGGCACGAGACTGTCAGGGAAAATGGTCGCACTTGGAGAAAATACTGATGATGATAATAATGCTGAAGAATGCAAAGCATTAATCACGGCATCTCTGTTTTTATTGATGGTCTGTGAGCTTGGCAGACGAATGGCACCAACATGCATAATTAAAACTGGACCCAGAAGCTGGTGTTGTTTCGTCCTCCCAAACAACTTTTAATGTACAACCTTTCTTTAATTCCTTAACTTCTTCAAATTAGGTGAAATTAGATGTTGCATGACTTGTAATGATGGGTTTAGCTGTATTGCGAATGGCTTCGATTTCTAACAAGCATCGATTGTCGTCAAACATGATTTAAGAAACCAATGGTCGCAGATGCATAAGAAGTCATGCTGAGTCAGGAAACCATGATGTGAGCTCTGATCCCCATAATGTCGCCCGTATGTACCTTTATGTGACTGAGAAGAACTGGTTGGGGCGAGTTAATGCCCCATTACGGCTCTTCCGTCTCCAGTTTCCCGTCTGAGAGGACACACTATTATCATCCAGTAAGAGGATCACATGATTATTATATACAAGCTTCCTGGTAAAACAAACCTCTCCATATCCAATTGCAAACTTCTCCGATCCATCTTTCTATCGCTCTCTGCCATTCTCTGCTCTCTCTCTTCTTGCATGGTTCTTTAGCTCTGTCGTCTTGCTAGCCTTTTTGTAATCAGTCCTCAGGGAGGTGAGATGTTGGCTTTTCTTCCCCCTTGTCTGTTTTGGCTCTGGGAACAGCTCCAGTTTCCGGATTGAGCCCTGTTGATCACCATGCTCCCAATCTGGAAGGAGAAATATGTGTTTGTCTGCCTGTGTGTGTGTGTGTGTGTGTGTGTGTGTGTGACCAATCTCCCCCTCCCCTCCCCACTAACCCAGGGTCTCAACCTCCATGACACCTTAGGAGATTGGATTGGTTTCCCATTCACACTGGACACTGAGACAGGAGGGATAGATTCAGCCTGATACAGTTATGAGTTTCTTACAAAGCTCTAGATTGCTAGATCATAGTGTTGCTGCTGGCTAACCCAAATGGCCAGCATAATGATTACTGCACTGGCTAATGCATTGAGAGGGAGAATATCCTACTGTCCCATCTGCCATACGGTTTTCATGTTTTCTGATGAGCTGAGTTGACGGCCTTGTGGTGGTGCATATACGATCTGAGCTGTATTGTGGTGTGGTGTGCTCACTACCAAGAAGATGAGAGAGTGATATTTTTGTCTGATTAAACAGGGAAGTGACTGAGACATTGGAAGAGCCTCTACTTCTAATCTACCTAAGATCATCGCCATTGCATCCCCTATGTACTGTCTGAACCAACCAAGAAAACTGACGGAAACAGGAAGAAAAAATGATTTTCATTTTCTGTTGCAATACGACACAGTAGTAAATAACCTTTCTGTGTCTTTTGATGACAATTAAATGACCTTAAATATGAAATAATCGAATCACATTCTATTTGTCACATGCGCCGATGTCACGAACGTCGTATGAAGGAGTGGACCAAAGCGCAGCGTTAGTAGCGAACATACTTGCTTTATTTAATTAAAGCATACACACGAAATAACAAAACAATAAACGACTCGTGAAGTCCTCAGTGACAATGACCGAACACGGAACAAAAACCCACAAACACAAAGTGAAACACAGACAGTTAAATATGGCTCCCAATCAGAGACAACCAGCACACAGCTGACACTCGTTGCCTCTGATTGGGAGTCACTCAGTCAAACCTAGAAAATGACGAACTAGAAACACCCAACATAGAAACAAAACACATAGAATGAACACACCCTGGCTCAACATATAGAGTCCCAGAACCAGGGTGTGACAGTACCCCCCCCTAAAGGCGCGGACTGCGACCACGCCTAAATACGAGCAAAACAGGGGAGGGCTGGGTGGGCATTCCTCCTCGGCGGCGGCTCCGGCTCCGGGCTTGCCCACCACCCTCCAACAAACCCCCCATAGCGCCCCTGGTCAGGTCTGGCCCCGCTGGCTGGAGCTGGACTGGACGTAGCAGGAGCGGTAGGCTTCAGCTCCATTGTGGAGCGGTACCTGAATTGGCACCGATGACCCAGGCACGGGTTGTGCTGGACTGACGACTCGCACCCCTGGCTTGGTGCGAGTGGCAGGAACGGGCCGGGCCGGGCTGGCGACGCGCACCGTAGACTTGTTGCTAGTGGCAGGAACAGGCCGGACCGGGCTGGCGACGCGCACCGTAGACTTGGTGCGTGGAGCAGGGACAGGCCGGGCCGGGCTGGCGACGCACCCCGTAGGCTTGGTGCGTGGAGCAGGGACAGGCCGGGCTGGGCTGACGACACACACCGTAGGCTTGGTGCGTGGAGCAGGGACAGGCCGGACAGGGCTGGCGACGCACCCCGTAGGCTTGGTGCGTGGAGCAGGGACAGGCCGGGCTGGGCTGACGACGCACACCGTAGGCTTGGTGCGTGGAGCAGGGACAGGCCGGACAGGGCTGGCGACGCACACCGTAGGCTTGGTGCGTGGAGCAGGAACAGGCCGGGCTGGGCTGAAGACGCACACCGTAGGCTTGGTGCGTGGAGCAGGGACAGGCCGGACAGGGCTGGCGACGCACACTGTAGGCTTGGTGCGTGGAGCAGGAACAGGCCGGGCAGGGCTGGCGACGCACACCGTAGGCTTGGTGCGTGGAGCAGGAACAGGCCGGGCTGGGCTGTCGACGCACACCGTAGGCTTGGTGCGTGGAGCAGGGACAGGCCGGACTGGGCTGGCGACGCACACCGTAGGCTTGGTGCGTGGAGCAGGAACAGGCCGGGCTGGGCTGGCGACGCACACCGTAGGCTTGGTGCGTGGAGCAGGGACAGGCCGGGCTGGGCTGGCGACGCACACCGTAGGCTTGGTGCGTGGAGCAGGAACAGGCCGGACCGTACTGGGAACACACACCACTGGCCTTAAACGGGGATCAGGAACGGGCCGGACCGGACTGGCAATACACCTCAGTACCTCTCGCCGTGCCTCTACAACTTCCTTCCCTCCTCTCGCCAATGGCTCCCGTAACCCGGTGGCCTTCTCTCCTCGTCTCCCATTTCGCCCTGTGGCAGCCTCCTGCTGCCCAGTCGCCCATGCCGTGTGCCCCCCCCTAAAAAATTATTGGGGGTGCCTCTCGTCCGTCCGACGATGGCACTGCTGACGCCGCTGCTCCTCTCTCGCCAGGGCCTTAATCCTACCCCAAGGTCCCTTGCCCCCGAGCATGTCCTCCCAGGACCACGATTTGCCCACCTGGGCCATCGCCAGCCTCTCCATCTCCTTTCCTGGCGCTTCCTCCCATGTCCAGTCTGCCTGCTCCTGGACACGCTGCTTGGTCCTTTTATGGTGGGTTTTTCTGTCACGAACGTCGTATGAAGGAGTGGACCAAAGCGCAGCGTTAGTAGCGAACATACTTGCTTTATTTAATTAAAGCATACACACGAAATAACAAAACAATAAACGACTCGTGAAGTCCTCAGTGACAATGACCGAACACGGAACAAAAACCCACAAACACAAAGTGAAACACAGACAGTTAAATATGGCTCCCAATCAGAGACAACCAGCACACAGCTGACACTCGTTGCCTCTGATTGGGAGTCACTCAGTCAAACCTAGAAAATGACGAACTAGAAACACCCAACATAGAAACAAAACACATAGAATGAACACACCCTGGCTCAACATATAGAGTCCCAGAACCAGGGTGTGACAGCCGAATTCAACAGGTATAGACCTTACCGTGAAATGCTTACTTACAAGCCCTTAACCAACAATGCAGTTTTAAGAAAATAGATTTAAGAAAATATTTACTAAGTAAACTAAAGTAAAAAAATAAAAAATATAAAAAGTAACACTATAAAATAACAATAATGAGGCTATATACAGGGGGTACCGGTACCGAGTCAATGTGTGGGGGTACAGGTTAGTCGAGGTCATTTGTACATGTAGGTTGGGGTAGATAATAAACAGTGAGTAGCAGCAGTGTAAAAAAAAAAGGGTTATGGGGGGTGTCAATGCAAATAGTCCGGGTGGCCATTTGATTAATTGTTCAGCAGTCTTATGGCTTGGGGGTAGAAGCTGTCAAGGAGCCTTTTGGACCTAGACTTAGCGCTCCGGTACCACTTGCCGTGCGGTAGCAGAGAGAACAGTCTATGACTTGGGTGACTGGAGTCTTTGACAATTTTTTGGGCCTTCCTCTGACACCGCCGAGTATATAGGTCCTGGATGGCAGGAAGCTTGGCCCCAGTGATGTACTGGGCCGTACACACTACTCTCTGTAGTGCCTTACGGTCAGATGCCGAGCAGTTGCCATACCAGGCGGTAATGCATCCAGTCAGGATGCGCTCGATGGTGCAGCTGTAGAACTTTTTGAGCATCTGCGTACCCATGCCAAATCTATTCAGTATCCTGAGGGGGAAATGTATTGTCGTGCCCTCTTCACAACTTTCTTGGTGTGTTTGGACCATGACAGTTTGTTGGTGATGTGGACACCAAGGAACTTGAAACTCTTTACCTGCTCCACTACAGCCCCATCGATGTGAATGAGGGCGTGTTCGGCCCTCCTTTTCCTGTAGTCAACGATCATCTCCTTTGTCTTGCTCACGTTGATGGAGAGGTTGTTGTCCTGAAACCACACTGCCAGGTCTCTGACCTCCTCCCTATAGGCTGTCTCATCGTTGTCGGTGATCAGGTCTACCACCGTTGTGTCGTCAGCAAACTTAATGATGGTGTTAAAGTCGTGCTTGGCCACGCAGTCGTGGGTGAACAGGGAGTACAGGAGGGGACTAAGCACGCACCCCTGAGGGGCCCCCGTGTTGAGGATCAGCGTGGCAGATGTGTTGTTGCCAACCCTTACCACCTGGGGGCGGCCCGTCATGAAGTTCAGGATCCAGTTGTAGAGGGAGGTGTTTAGTCCCAGGGTCCTTAGCTTAGTGATGAACTTTGTGGGCACTATGGTGTTGAACGCTGAGCTGTAGTCAATGAACAGCATTCTCACATAGGTGTTCCTTTTGTCCAGGTGGGAAAGGTCAGTATGGAGTGCAATTGAGATTGCTTCATCTGCGGATCTGTTGGGGCGGTATGCAAAT
This sequence comes from Coregonus lavaretus, assembly GCF_964263955.1. Classification (NCBI taxonomy): domain Eukaryota; kingdom Metazoa; phylum Chordata; class Actinopteri; order Salmoniformes; family Salmonidae; genus Coregonus; species Coregonus lavaretus. Next base: position 5,458,251 of record NC_139993.1, on the reverse strand, counting down.
TGGAGTGGGTCTAGAGTTTCCGGGATGATGGTATGGATGTGAGCCATGACCAGCCTTTCAAAGCACTTCATGGCTACCGACGTGAGTGCTACGGGGCGGTGGTCATTTAGGCAGGTTACCTTCGCTTTCTTGGGCACAGGGACTATGGTTGTCTGCTTGAAACAGGTAGGTATTACAGATGGTCATGGAGAGGTTGAAAATGTCAGTGAAGACACTTCCCAGTTGGTCCGCGCATGCTCTGAGTACACGTCCTGGTAATCCATCTGGCCTCGCGGCCTTGTGAATGTTGACCTGTTTAAAGGTCTTGCTCACATCGGCTACAGAGAGCGTGATCACACAGTCGTCCGGAACAGCTGGTGCTCTCATGCATGCTTCAGTGTTGCTTGCCTCGAAGCGAGCATAAAAGGCATTTAGCCCGTCTGGTAGGCTCGCGTCACTGGGCAGCTCACGGCTGGGTTTCCCTTTGTAGTCCGTAATAGTTTGCAAGCCCTGCCACATCCGACGAATGTCAGAGCCGGTGTAGTAGGATTCAATCTTAGTTCTGTATTGACACTTTGCCTGTTTAATGGTTCGTCTGAGGGCATAGCGGGATTTCTTATAAGCGTCCGGATTAGTGTCCCGCTCCTTGAAAGCGACAGCTCTAGCCTTTAGCTCGGTGCGGATGTTGCCTGTAATCCATGGCTTCTGGTTGGGATATGTACGTATGGTCACGTCGTCGATATGACGTCGTCGATGCACTTATTGATGAAGCCGGTGACTGAGGTGGTATACTCCTCAATGCCATTGGATGAATACCGGAACATATTCCAGTCTGTGCTAGCAAAACAGTGCTGTAGCATAGCATCCGCGTCATCTGACCACTTCCATATTGAGCAAGTTACTGGTATTTTCTGCTTTAGTTTTTGCTTGTAAGCAGGAATCAGGAGGATAGAATTATGGTCAGATTTGCCAAATGGAGGGCGAGGGAGAGCTTTGTACGCGTCTCTGTGTGTGGGGTAAAGGTGGTCTAGAGTTTTTTTTACTCTGGTTGCTGGTAGAAATGAGGTAAAACGGATGTAAGTTTGCCTGCATTAAAGTCCCCGGCCACTAGGAGCGCTGCTTCTGGATGAGCATTTTCTTGTTTGCTTATGGCCTTATACAGCTCGTTGAGTGCGGTCTTAGTGCCAGCGTCGGTTTGTGGTGATGTCCCGTTGGTAGGATTTTCTTCATGTGAATGACGGGGATTTGGGCCTTGTCCGGGAACAACATTATATCCTTCGCGTCAGACTCATAAAAAAAATCTTCATCCAGTTCGAGATGAGTAATCGCTGTTCTGATATCCAGAAGCTCTTTTCGGTAATAAGAGACGGTAGCATCAACATTATGTACAAAATAAGTTACAAACAATGCGAAAAAACACACAAAATAGCACAATTGGTTAGGAGGCCGTAAAATGGCAGCCATCCCCTCCTGCGCCATTTTCCAAATAATGTCACTCTCCAACTGCTTCACAACCATACCATTTGTCTTAGTAGAGAGTAACTAATCAAAAGAGAACCATCGCGCTCTCCCAGAAGCTTGGCTGGTGCGTAAAACCAGCGAATTCAGACAAACAAACAATTGTTATAGGTTCACACTCAAAAAGATGTTGCATAAAGCTTACTTCATTATTCTATTTTTAAAATGATTTTCACTGGCTCAGGGATAGCGTACACAGACGTTTCGGCATAACAGCCTTCTTCTGTGTGTAGGTACAATTGTATTTAAATTCAAAACAGCATTTGTAAAGAACAACCGATGAGTATCAAGTGTTTCTAATTAGGGTTCCCACTCATCTGCCAATCAGGGATGTGGCTTTTCTGGTCTACCTGTATACAAATTAGTCACAAAGTAATACAGAATTATAGGGTATGGGAGCAGGCAACTCACGAATCAACCGCCCCAGGTGTCCACTCATCTGAATACAACATATCAATTCATGAGATAGCCTACCACAAAAGACATCAGGCACAGCCGTTCATAAATATGTGGGGCCAACTCATAAATGATATGCAAAATCTGATATGGACAGTGTTCTTGTAACCTATAACAGTCTACATTTGGCTTATAGGAAGGAGGTGAAATCTAATTCTTTGTTTAAACCGTGTGGAGATACAGAATTTAATGTATATATCCACATGGCTTCTCTTTGGAGTAATTTCTTGTCATAATCACCACCTCTACATGGTGGATGAACCTTTTTCAATCTCTTAGTAGAGAGTAAACAGAAAGTGGGTTTCATTTTTGTCACAGGGACAGATGGATGTGTTTTTTCTTCTTCAGCGTTTCTTCTAAAACCTTAAACCCCCACTGAGTGAAGAATGAGCACAAAAGGCAGACAGCAGAGGATACTAGGGAAAATAGAGAGGCAGCTGCTTCCTGTGTGAATTCACTTGTTCAGTAGAATCAAGCAGTGAGATCTGCAAGGTGCAATTCAGCAAACATTCCTGCGGCCGGGTAACCTTGAGATAAAAATCTGGTCAGAAGGAATGTAACAACAGACAACAAAAAATATGCTGGAAATATCTTTGAGCACCACCCTGCTTCCCCTCCCCCATTACTTTTCTCTGGTTAAAGAATTTCATGTGCTTCTTTTCTAAAGAAAATCTAATTAGGTAAGAAAGGGCAACCTTTGAATGTTATACTTTAAAGAAGTACATTTTAAATGTTTAAAGGGGCAATCTGCAGTTGCTACATCCATTTTTTGAATTAATTATATGGACCCATTGATTCTTGAAGAATATACTTATGCCTCATTAGCTTAGTTCAACTGTCTTACCACATTAGAATCCAAAATATAAGCTTGTTTTACTCCAATGTTTGTAAACAAAGTAAATGTAAACAAACACTATTTCGCCTCAAAATATGGTTAAAACTATAATTTTGATATCATGGATGGTCAGTCCTAGTCTTGGTCAGTCCTCTATGAATTTGAGAGTGATTACATTTCTCCAACTCCATCTCTCAGCTTGTTACCGAATTAGGGCGGGAGAGTGCTTTGTTATTGCCCCTTTAAGTTATTTTATGTTTGTTTGGATTCTAATACAGTATCTTGAAATATTTCACTTTAAAACATGATGTAGTCTATAATTACGCAGTGACCTTGGGATAAGGCACTACTTGCACCATCATGGTAGGCCTATATAGTCAGAAATATTATTATAGTGGGACAAGTTTAATAAAAAGTTTGATTTTCAACAACATCAATCTCTCAAAATGTACAGGATATGCAATAATACATGTATATTTTTGGATCTCATTGAGACATCACAACTGAACTGTATGGAATATTTAGGACTTGACTATTTTACTTTTATTTGATGAAAGGGAAAAGGACATGCACTGACCATGATGACGTTATTAATGGCATCTTCAGTCCAGCCCTGGATGCTACAGTGCATTGTGGGTCTTTCCCAAGATGGCGGCGCCCTTGCTGAAGTGCAGAAGAAGTGTCTCTGGAGAAATTGTTGGAATTGTTTGATAATTTCACGGCAACTAGCTTACAAAATTTGCCACGACAACACACGGTTGTGTCAGCAGTCCATACGAGAAGCGTCATTGACAGCTCGAGCCTGACAGCGCGTGGCGTGGTTGTGGCAGAGTGTCCGTGTGAAGATGGGCCTCGTCTCGAGCCCCTTCCCATAGCAAAGAGCAGCCGTGGGGAGAGAAACCGCAGATTTCCCTGCAAACACATACCGGTCGAACTTGGACCTGTCGGGTTCGACATTGTTTACAAATTGTGGACGCTACCGTACAATTTTCTTTCAAGAATTGTCTGTGCGACCGCGTCTATAATAGTCAGGAGACGGAGAGGTTTCCAAGCCCGTATCGAAGAGGATTCTACCGCGCCAAGGTCTGTACGCTGCACGCCACCCTGTGAAAAGTGCAATTTCTGCACATCTGCTTCACTTGCCAGTCAGTCTTTTCTAAAACATGTATCTAACTACTGTAACTTTAAATTCCACAAGTAACATGAAGCATGCACAGTTTTACAAACATGAAGTACAAATCTGTGATAACAATACTAGCTAGTTGTCAGCAAATGGGCTAGGGTCTGCTAGCTAGTTAGCCACAAGCTAACCTGTCAAACTCGACTCCGAACTCTAGAACAGCCACGCGCGAACATGGTTCAATCACTGCAGGTTGATAACGTTATGCCGATTTCCAATTCTATTAAGTATCATTCTGCAATATTTGCTATCTCCTTAGAAAATATAATTTCCATGTAAGTTAGCTAGTCCATTCCGCATATTATCTACCATTTGACTGCTAAGTTAATTTAAAGGGAATCACTGGTGAGACGTCATTGTCAGACGTTGACCTTTTTACACAGCTAATGTTAACCGTGTCAAATGCAAATACTGGTAGCTACTAGTTATGTATGTATTAGAACGAGAATATGCTGACTACAGCACATGAAGACAAACGAGTCTTGCATAGTGGTACTTTGTTTTGGAACTAAAGCTGTTGAGTTCCTATCCCATCACTCACCAGGGACACCTGTTGTGAATGGGGTTAGGGATGTGAGGTTGCTACTGTTATTGTCCATGCCATTTATGGGTGGTGGTTAGCTTTGGGACACAACATTGGGAGTCTGTGTATTAGTTGCACTCCCTGAGTTGTGCATAGTTCTGGTGGCTGGCAACAGAAAATAACCCTACCACAATATAGCCAGCTTCACCCAAAAAACGTTTCCTGTTATCAAAGGCATATGTATAATCTCAAAACTGTACTTAACAGTTTCGAGATGATCTAACATCGGAAGTCTGTATTGCTTGGACACCATGAGTTGTGAATTGTTCTGGTGGCGACGTTAGATAACCCTACCACAATTTAGCTGGCCACACTAAAAAAGTGTTTCCTGTCAACAAAGGCATTTGTATAATCTCTAGGAACTTTACTTACCAGACGTAAAGTTAAATGTGTCCCTCGCTATCAAATAAACGTCGGAATCCAACTTTTGTCTGAACAGCACCATATTCCTGTTGAGTTAGACAGCGGGCAGCCATTAGACCACACACTTCAGGCGAGACTTCCTACCACAAAATCTACCACTGTCTACACAGCAGGAATATGATATGGTTCGGACAAAAGTTGGATTCCGACGTTTATTTGATAGCGAGGGACACGTTTAACTTTACGTCTGGTAAGTAGAGTTCCTAGAGATTATATAAATGCATTTGTTGACAGGAAACACCTTTTTAGTGTGGCCAGCTAAATTGTGGTAGGGTTATCTAACGTCGCCACCAGAACGATTCACAACTCATGGTGTCCAAGCAATACAGACTTCCGATGTTGTCACAAAGCAAGGTGGTGGTAGTTTTTAACCCAGAGCTGCTCCTCATCTGACCGGCAGTGTGAGCTGGGCTATGGCTAACCCAACGCTGCCCAAACTTTCCTAGTCATTAGGAAGCAGAACTTAAAATGGTTGAATAGTTTGGGTCAAAAATAGATTGCATCTGATGGACACATGTTAAATATTTATCGTATTCCTCAATGTTACACAAAAACATACTGTACAGCTATATCCTATTATTGAATGAAGAAACCTTTTTTAACATTGACCTCAACCTGACCTTCTCTCCATCTCTCCCTCAGGGCCCTGATGAAAATGGACTCGGAACTGCTGCACTCGCCGGCCGTGTGCCTGGCTGAGGAGGAGGAGGCGGACATGAGCGACTGGAACTTGCCGCTGGCCTTCATGAAGAAACGCCACTCAGAGAAGATCGAGGGCTCCAAGGCCCTAGCCCAGAGCTGGAGGATGAAGGACAGGGTAAGAGACATCCTTAGTCCTTATGGTCCCGCTGCACCATGTCCTAAGTCTTTACGCTGGTTTACTGAACTAGGGCTTTTTACTGGTGAACGGATAAAGGCCCTAACTGTGTTGCTCATATTATGCAGTTGCTCTTGGTTCTCATTATAAGGTTAATGTTGTTGAGTCTTTGAAAGTAGCTCATGAATGATGAACTGAAACCAGAGAGACTTTTTAATTGGAGACCACTGTATTGTGTTCAATATCCAGAAGCTATGGTTAGGTTCTCAATTGCTAGAGCAGGGCGCTTGTAAAGCCAGGGTAGTGGGTTCGATCCCCGGGACCACCCATACGTAAAAATGTATGCACACATGACTGTAAGTCGCTTTGGATAAAAGCGTCTGCTAAATGGCATATATATTTTTTTCTACAGCTGTGCCGATCTGAAGATCTCTTCTTTTAAACAGCTGCTTTTCCAGATTATTTTAAGTTCTCATTTAATTTATTTAACTTCATTATCACATTTGACTGAAGTAGGTCTACTTGATAATTGAATTTGACTTGCAAAGTTGCTGTTGAACTAGCATATCGTTTGCCTTCCAGAAAGGAAACGCAGGATTGTTTTTATTTTTTATCCAGTTTGCTTTATTTTTTATTTTTGTATTTATTTAATACTTTTTTAAATATCAAAACATTAAATCTACCTGCAGTGAAGCCGCTCAACATTTACATTACAATCAGTCATCAAACCATCTCCTGTCCAGAGCGACCCACAGGAGCAACCAGGGTCAAGCGCCCCGCCCTAGGGCACGTCGACAGATCTCCCACCAAGTGAAACTGGGGACCCAAACCAGCGACCTATCTGCCACCAGCCCAAGCTCCCAACCGCCACCGTCCCCCAATGCACCAACAACCAACTAAATTAACCAAAGAGAAAAACAAAGGAAAACAACAACAACAGAAAACAATCATGCAAAAATAAAAGACAACAAAAATCTAAATAGCAAGGCCAACTGTATACATTTCAGTGCATGTGTGGCACTATTTACATGTGTCCGGGTGTGTGCACATGTGTGCGTTTTGAATGCGAGTGTGTGTGTGTATGCATGTGTACACACGTACAAGCACTTGTGTGGCCTCAGCCTCAGGCATACAGTCACTGGATGTAACAGCGTTGCCCCTTAGTGTCATTCAAGCTGACTTTTTATTTATTAGTTACTTTTTTTTGGACTTTTATCTTTGACCGTCATTCTATCCCCCGCCCAGCAACTTCATCTCCAGTTCCATATCCCAACCTTCAGTTTCCCTCAGCCTTTCCCTCCTATCTCTGCTGGCCACCCTCTTCAGATTTCTAGGCGCCATATATCTTTAGAGAGCACGGTGTACATTTACATTTTTACATTTACGTCATTTAGCAGACGCTCTTATCCAGAGCGACTTACAGTTAGTGCATACGTTATTCTTTTTTATTTTCATACTGCCCCCCCGTGGGAATCGAACCCACAACCCTGGTGTTGCAAACGCCATGCTCTACCAACTGAGCTACCTCCCTGCCGGCCATTCCCTCCCCTACCCTGGACGACGCTGGGCCAATTGTGCGCCGCCCCATTGGTCTCCCGGTTGCGGCCGGCTACAGCAGAGCCTGGATTCGAACCAGGATCTCTAGTGGCACAGCTAGCCTTAGACCACTGCGCCACTCGGGAGGTGTACCAACTCAGTCTTGCGCCAGAGGACAATTTGAATCTATCTAATCGAATATAATCCGCAGATTGCGAGTTGAAGATAAATACTTTTACTAAGAGTATATTAGTAATTGACTGACCAGGTCTCTCCAGATCTCCCAACAATGCTATTTCTAGGGTCAATTTTAGATTAAAGTTATGCTTTTTCAGCAATTCCTGAACCTGAGTCCAGAAACATGCTACCTGAGGGCAATACCAGAACAAATGGTCTATTGATTCTGTATGCTCACAACAAAATGTACAGAGCTGCGATGATTGTATTGCCTAAATATTCAACATTTTGTTGGTGGCAAGAATTTTGTACAATAATTTTTGCTGAAAACCACGAAGTCTTGAATCTTGCGTCGTTTTTATATATCAACTCATACACCCCGTGCCATGGAATCGGTACATCAAAAATCTCTTCCCAGCTATTTTGCAATCTGTATGGCAGGAACATCTTGATATAACATTACTATCATCATGGTCTACTGCTTTAGGAAAGACATAATTCATTCTACAGCGAGACTTCCACATTAAACCTTGTTAAGGTTAGCCTTCGTCTATATTTTTCCCCATTTGTAGAAATTCATTTTAACTCAGCTTCAGGCTTTGGCAGTGGAATTTCAATGCTTTTCTCTAGTAAATGGTGAGAGTGGGATTTCAATGCTTCTCTCTTGTAAATGGTGACAGTGGGATTTCTGTGTTTCTGTTACACCTGCCAGGGCTTATATGAAAGGTGCTGTTAGATCCCTGCAGCACTTGCTACCTCATTGTTTCATAGATTCTGTTATGGAGAGCTATTGCTGCAATAATGCCAAGTGTCACATTGCCATACGTTATGCCGGCTGACTTAGTATCCCTATTGGCTAGACATTCAGCAAAATGAAATTTTAACACACTACTGCTAATATGACAGAATTAGGCTGCTACACTGTGCTTAAGTCTGGCTTCAGGCACTGAATTAAATTGGAACCATAAAACATTAATTCATATATTCATTCCAAAACAGGAGAGATTGCTGGGGTAAGACAAAGGGACATTCTTTCTCTAACACGGCTAGAAAATGTGCCTAAATCATTTAGGCTAGTTTATGTTCTACAAATAATACATTGTTTTGCATAAATTAATTTAATTACTGTACCGGTTTTGATTGAGTAGGGCCTACTGCAGGGTTCCTCAACTGGCGGGCCGCGTGCCGAATTTGACCCATGGGTGATTTTATAAAACATGAGTATTTTTTTATTGTTGGACATAAGACTGTAAAAACACCAGCAAATCAGCTCCAAGTGATTAATTTTGGAAATCTGTACCAAAGTATAGAGCTATATGTGATCGTATACAAATGTAAGCAAGGTTTGAAATTGTTTTATTTACCGTAAATATCTTTTGGGTTCTTATGGTCAATTTGCAGTCTACAAATTATTTGTAATTATGTTCCGGCCCCCTGACCATCCGCTCAAGAAAAAATCGCCCTGCTGCTAAATGTACTTAATGATCCCTGGCCTACTGTCTTAACGCGAATTACTAGAGGGGGATCTACAGTGCCCTCCTGAATTATTGGCACCCTAGGTAAATATGAACAAAAAAGGCTGGGAAAAAATGTCATTGTTTTTCTGCTTGATCTTACACTCAAAATATCATATGAATCTAACCTTTGAGTAAAAATCATCACCAATAAATAATTATTTTATTCAAAAACATGGATGTCACAATTATTGGCACCCCTGCGTTTAGTACTTTGTGCACCCTCTGCCAAGATAACAGCTCTGAGTCGCCTCCTATAATGTTTGATGAGGTGGGAGAACACATAGGAAGGGATTTGAGACCATTCCTCCATACAGAAACTCTCCAGATGCTTCAGTCTTTGGTCCTCGCTTGTGGACTCTCTCTTCAGCTCACCCCACAGGTTTTCAATGGGGTTTAGGTCAGGGGACTGGGATGGCCATTGCAAAAGCTTGATTCTATGATCAGTGAACCATTTAAGTGTGGATTTGAAGGTATGCTTTGGATCGTTGTCCTGCTGGAAGATCTAACGACGACCCAGTTTTAGTCTCCTGGCAGAGGCAGACAGGTTTTGGCCTAAAACCTCCTGGTACTTGGAGTCCATGATGCCATGTATCCTAACAAGGTTCCCAGGGCCTTTGGAAGTAAAACAGCCCCACAACATCACAGATCCACCACTATACTTCACAGTGGGGATTAGGTTATTTACGCCAAACCCACCTTTGTTGTCAAAAGCTCTATTTTGGTCTCATCAGACCATAGAACCTGGTTCCAATCAAAGTTCCAATGACATTTAGCAAACTCCAGGCGCTTACATTTGTGGTTTGGTGACAGCAAAAGCTTTCTTCTGGCAACCCTGCCAAATAACTTGTTGGCATGGAGGTGGCATCTAATATGGAGTTTTGGAGACTTGGTGACCCCAAGATCTAACCAACTTCTGCAATGCTCCAACTGTGATCCTTGGAAAAATGTTTTGCCACTTGAGCCTTCCTTCTCACTGTGCGTGGAGGCACAGGCTTCTAGGTTGTCTGGGAGCCTTGCTTGCAGCTCCTTGCTTAAAGCAACAATGTAGTTGATGCACTGTCTCCGAATGACCTTTTCATCCTCTGGCGCAAGACTGAGTTGGTACACCGCGCTCTCGAAAAGGTACCCAAGGTATGGTGATGGACTGAGATGTCCATCAATGGCATCCTTCAGGACATCAATTCTTGCCATAGGGTTGACTACTCTGCTGCAAATTGATGTTAAGAGGTGTAACAGATTGTCCAAAAGCTTGACAGGATCTGTTTGCTCTCCCTCAAATGACTTCACTGCAACTTGTACGTCGGACAGGATTGATTTCAAGAATGTCAGGTAGACATAGTTGGGCTTGTCCATGTACATGGCGTGGAGCAGATCCGCCATGTAGCAATGCTCACTGGCCTTGGTAAACTCAAAGTGGCGTTTCAGTTCTTCCCACTGGCTCAATATACGAGTTACCGCAGGCTCAATCGATAGCCAGCGTGTGGCACACACTTTGGTGATCTGCAGGGGTTTCTGGCCACAATTAATGGTGGCATACACTGCTTTGTACGCCTCGTGCCGTTTTGGGGAAATCGAAAACCAGTTGTAGGTTTCCCTGATTAAGTACTCAACACTCCTAGGGATGGTTTCTTTGGATGCTGCACTGACAGCCAATTGTAAAGAATGGCACACACAGCGGATGAGTACCAAATTGGGTAAATGCACATTCTTCCTTTAAAATCTTGTGCACCCCATTGTGCACCCCAGTCATCACAGACGCATTATCAGTGCCAATACCCTGAATAATATTTTTTTTAAAGGTTACACTTCTGAAGAAACTCAACTACCACCTTTGCTATTGATCTGGCATCGCCCCCCTCCAATTCAACCAGCCTGAGAAATGTGGACACAAGTAAAAAAAATTTGCACTGAAATACCGACTCACCACACCCAGGTATTTCGAGACACTGACATCAGTGGACTCATCCAAAAGGAGACTGAACTTCTCATCCCCCACATCTGATGTTACCCTTTTGTTGCTGCCACAGAATCTGAAAAGGCAGCTTTGCAAGCCATACCTAAATGGTTGTATGCTAGCAGCGAACAATGCTCCTCTATGGCCATTGCCATAGTAGCTTCTGCGCTTGTGCAGTTATCCACTTTCTTAACCAACTGTGGTAATGTAGACTGCGTTGCGGGGTTGTACAGTTTTGATTGATTTATATGCTTTGCTTGCCATTATTTTCTGTACTTCTGGCTGTACAATTTTGATTGAGACATGTTGATTGATGTTGTAAGTTCTGTTCAAGATCAAACATTCGTGACCAACTATATTCATTGGATTTGTCTCGTCGAACGCATACTACTGCTGCTGCAGTCAGCCAACAATGATTTGCAATTTGCTGGAATTGCTGCTGGCCTGCTGCTGCCTGTGCACGAGCTGAGCACCTGCTGCTGACGTCACTCACGATACACTTTTGCAGCCAGGCACGTGTGTTGTCACTGAGTGTGTGACAGAGAAAATCCTTTTTTGTCATTTAGAGGGAAAATGCGTGCTGTGTGTCACCTCAAAACAGGAAGTCATGAATGACCACAAGAGTTCCCAAAGACTCACATTAATTTTAAAAAGTAAAATCGGAATATACATCAATTAGATTTTGTTCATAAGAATTTCTAAGGGTGCCAATAACTGTGACATGCATGTTTTGGAATAAAATAATTATTTATTGATGATTTTTCTTTGAACAATTTTAACTTAATTAAAGGTTAGATTTATATGATATTGTAAGTGTAAGATCAAGCTTATTAATAACAATGACATTTTTTCAAAGCCTTTTTTGTTCATATTTACCTAGGGTGCCAATAATTCAGGAGGGCACTGTAGATTGGTTGATAGTGATGGGTGATAATGATAGGGGTGGTACTAGAGTCCCCATTGGCTGTGTATCTAAAGAGTTAAAGCTGTTGAGAGGATTGTCTTGTGATGGGGCTATCGAGGGTTCCATAAATGATGTGCTGCATCGTGGGAAATCAGCAGGATCATGGCCAGCTAGCTACTACACTACAGACATTGTTGGGCTTTCTCAGGATGAGAGGTGGCAGGCTGCCCAATTACAAGGCCCATTGGTCAAGGTGGGGTCCCTGTGGAGATGTCTGCTATTGAGTTGTGACCATGTCGATGTATGTGATGCGCTCATGAAGCAAAGCAGCTTGTGTGTGTGTGTGTACACCTGCTAGTATAGTGCAAGTGTGTGAATGATTCCAGGATTGCAGATAATCTGTCCTGGTCAGCCGTGTTGCTGCTCCGAATCCCACAAACTCTGCCTCTCCCAGTTGGGCTTGTCTATGGCTGCAGCTGTGTGCTATATGGCTGTGTGTTAGTGGCATTGGACCTTATGGGATAGAAATGTTATTTATGGTACCCAAAATAGTCGAGGGTTTGGCTCTGTTCTATAGATGTCAGGGAGAGGGGTGGGGCTAGAGTCCTCTAAAAGGATACATTGTAACACTGAATGACATTCAAACGCAGTGACATGGAGTAGTGCGAGACAAACCAACCCTAACCCCAAAGTACACTGTTAGTAGACCTGCCTGAACTGGGACTATAGAGTGAGCTGTTAGTGGATGAGCAGTGGCTCGCTGGAGAGAGAGGCTAGATGGCGCCCTGTACAGAACAGCCAGGCCTGCATCTACTATACCAGAGAGAGAGAGACTCTTGTTCATATCCGTGTCCAATACATAACCACACAATACCAGAACCTTTTGAGGAGCTATGCCATGTCCAGGGTTTGGCCCTGATGTGAAGCTGTGCTCTAGACCAGGGTTTCCCAAACTCGGTCCTGGGGCCCCCTCTGGGTGCACGTTTTGCTTTTTGCCTTGGCACTACACAGCTGATTTAAATAACCAACTCCTCATCAAGCTTTGATTATTTGAATCAGCTGTGTAGTGCTAGGGCAAACACCCAGGGGGGCCCTTAGAACCGAGTTTAGGAAACCCTGCTCTAGATGTGGCCCCTGGAGTTAAACATCAGTATGGCTTGTATAAAGGTACTCTCGGAAACCCAGAGCTAGGCGCAACAGCATTAGGTCTGGGATTAATGGCGGACATGCCAGAACGTTGTAATTCAAAACTAAAGTTTGCAGGCAAAACCTTTGCGGTGGTTTAAGTGAAGGTGGTTAATGCAAACTAGCCACTTGCGAAATGCACTCATTAAAAATAACCTCTGTGATCTCCATCTTGCTAACTACTATTTTGTGCCTGGGGGATGTTTATGTTATGGCAACAAGTGGATAAGACAGTGATGTAGGAAAGCAGGATGTCCCAACTCCGCCCTTTCCTCTATGCCAAACTGACGCTGTATGTGTACAGACGTGTAAGCCGGAACATTGATAGGCCTACATTGTGGGAGGCAACCCGTCTGTCTAGAGAGACTAGTACAAGAGGTCAGACGTAGACCCTGATCTGTTCTGTTTTGCTTTCTATCCTGATATTCCAGGGTCTGCTGTGGATAAAAGCATAACATTTGATACAAACATTCCTCAGATGATTGAAAACCTCCTAGAAGGGTTGCCCATTTCAAACTTGTTCAGGAAGCAAGTTATGAGATTTTTCCATGCCCAGCCCCCTCTTTACCACTCAGCCCAGAAAGCGCCAACCCTGCTCAGCTGCATGGCCTGACCTCCATGGTATGTTTAGGAAAGGATATCAATCGTCAGCTGTGTTTATGAAATCAGTGTGCTGTGGTTAAGCGGGTAAGCTTGACTTCAAAACACTGCCTTCATTTCCTTTCCAAAGCTCTTTCTCCATGACACCGTTCATAAGAGATGTTCCACCAATGATGTGATGGTGAGGGCTGTCTGTGTATCAGATGATCCCTGACCCATGTGCACACACAGCTGTTGATTCAGCACGTGAGACCGCACCCCTGTCCTGTCTCAGTTCCTCATCAGAGGAATATGGAGGCTGCACGCACGGTCACACACACGGCACCAGATAGAGAGAAAGGAAAATAGAAGTATCCCATCTTACAATACATTCAATCAATACAAAATCAACAACCACACCATTGTAGCAGGAGCGAAATGAGGCAGGTAAATCCAGGTTGAATAGCAGTCTGATTCAGATACTGTAGATAGTCTTTGACATGAATATGGAATGTCTTTGGGCTAAAATTCAGATCTGTATCAGAAGGACACATTAATGCAGGGATGAGCAGTTGGATGTCATTTCTACCCTGTTTCCGTAGTTCTATTGCTCACATTTTAACTACTACGTTATCTCTGTAGGAGTTTTATCGAAATCAACAGCCACTGTTGCCATCGAAGAACACAATTGGTGTGTGTGTTGGAGACCGGAGTGTGTGCGCGCGCACAAAGTGTGTTGTCTTTAAACTGGTAATTGAGTTTGGTGACTCCCCCTCTCTCATTAATAACAATGCATGGGACTCCAGGGAACTTTGAGCCGTTCCTTCCCTCCCTCCGATCCAGCACCTCGGCCCATACGGATCAATGGCCAGTGACTATTCCTTTTGTTAGGCTTGCTATAAATGAAGGCTATTTAAACAGAGGGGGCATCGATCTCCCCCGTGCCAGGGCAAGGCCAAGCAGACTAGTAGGCTGGACGGCCGTGGAGATCGCAGCCTCAGCTTGGGCCACTCACACTTTATAGCCAACAGGACACGCATTAGGGCACGGTCACACTCCTGATACACGTACATTATCACAAACCCTTGTCGTCTGTCTTAAAGTTTCTCTGTGTTTTCCATCGGTCACGGATAGACAAATAATGAAGTACCGGTGCCATTCACCTGTATGATAGTGAGCATTGTGAACAAGTCCACAAAAACAGATTGAACCAAAGTCTGCTTCAGCTTTCACTCTACTCCTCCACTGTTATCCCTCACTCCCTCTATTTCTCTCCCTCCCTCCCCCTCTCCCCCCTCTGCGCTGCTCCGAACAGGATTTATGGGATTATTGGAAATCCATGAGGTCCAGGAGACCTGTATTAAAATGTAATTTTGTTTAGGCTTTCCTTCAGATTACTGTTAACAATCAAGGGGGGTGCACCCTCTTCAGAAGGAGACCGTTGTTATGGAGGATCAGAGCCTCTCCCCAGGGGGGCCGGACTTAGCCGCCTCCTTTTCATTCCTTTTCCCCCTCCCTTTTCTCCTCCTCTCCTGTTCAGTGTTCATCTTCTATATATATTTTTAAACACAGAAGAGCTTCAAAAGTGTATTAAAGCAGCACACTGTTTTGTACTGAGCTTGCTACAACATGTACACATTCTAGTCCCCATTCTCTTGATTTGTGGTTTCTGTGCTGCTTGTAGCTCTCTTGGTACTAAATTAGTTTACCCAAATCCAATAGTAATTTCATTATTTCGGTGGCTAAAAACCGCTGCAAAATAACAGCCTACCAAACCACTACAATATTAAAGAACCTGTCACAAGCCAAACATTTTTCTCTGCACAAGGCAAGCATCTTGGTTTTGTCCCAAATGACACCCTATTTCATGTATAGTGCACTACTTTTGACCAGGGCCCATAGGGTTGCAGCCCTTATGTCTCCTCCAGTTGGAATGTATGATCTCAATAGGAAGACAATAGACTTCTCCACTGAAGTGAGAACTTAATGGGATTCAATCAATGGGAGCCAACATCTGGCTGCTGTCAAACCTAAATGCCACATTAGCCTATTATGAATCCGAAAGATTCTACCTCCCCATTCATTTTTACATGCAAATGCCTCTATTTTATTAGTCGCTCGCATATGATGTCGTTGGGAAATAATTTCATTAGGATTGTTTATTGTGATGGTAATCACCTTTAGTGCCAGGCTTTGGTAATGTTGCTGGTGAATTAGTATGGTGTTGAACTTCGCCAAGTCAGGATAGAACGTCTGGCATGAACGTACCTCACCTCTAAAACTGATCTACAGGTGAGGGTTTGTGTGTGCGTGACTGGGTGTGGATAGGTATTGGTAGACAGTTTTAAATCCCAGGACCTGCTTTTGGTGCTTGACTGTGAACAGTGTGGGTGCTTGTGTGGGTAGCTATGCCATCTTCACTTTGACCAAACAACACAGACACTGGAAGAATAATTGCAGTCAGAAATACTCATGACTGTTCAAGTTTATTTCAGTCAAACAGTCGGTACACTCCTTCCCAATTGCGGCCATAACTATTGTGTGAATAAATAGGAAAGAAACTATTTGCCTTAACACATTTCCTTTTTGCGAGGCATAGCTGTAAAACCTGCAGTCTGTAGACTGGTTGTGTCCAAAATGGCACCCTATTCCCTATATAGTACACTACTTTTGACCAGAGCAGAGCCTAATGGGATGCTGCCTTTGTAGATTCTCTGTTGATGCAGGGCTGAAAACTCCCCCAGGCGTGTTATCATTTCAGCTATAGTATCTTTAAAGGGCACATCCCAACCGACTTATCCCCACTGGGGTCAATGTATAGGAAAGCAGTCATGCCTACCTGAGGTTAGTGTAGTGAAAGTAAAACCTCTATTACTGAGGGATCCTATGGGACAGAGATGGATTCACATCCACGCTCCTATGGGTTTGATTAGAGTTGGAACCACAACATTGTGGGAAATGAAATGCCATGATGTTCTTACCCCCTCTAAGCTTTGCTCACTCCTCAAGCTCCTCCTGCACTTATATGAGATTCATCTGAGACCTACCTGCATCTTTTATTTTCTCCTGTATCTTGACCTCTACTCCCCTGTCTCTGCTTTTTGTGTGTGTTAGGGCTGTCCCCGACCTAAAAAAAAATCTTTGTCGATTCTATGTTGCAATCTTCAGTGAAAAATTATTATTGTGATCTAATGCTTACTTCATTGAGACTGTATGTGCAGTTGAAGTTTGGTCATAGACATTTCCGGATGATGAAATTACGTATTTCCCTGACGTTGAAATCAGGTACATTTTTGCTTCTGAATGAAAGTTGAAAAGACGTAATTTACATTTGTTGAAAATACGTATTTTTTGGTAATTCATTCTATGCCCAAATTTCAACTGCACATACATTCTCAATGTAGTAAGCATTCTATCACAATAATACATTTGAAATCTATTCAATATAGGAAAGAGGAGCTAACTGAAGATTGCAACAGAATATGTATTATTGCTCCATTTTACATTTACATTTTCCATCTGTCCCATGCACTTATGTTAGTTTTTCAAAAGCGTTTAAATTGACAGCGATGTTGAAAGGAGTCCAACCAACAGACCCACTTCATCAACATTCTCAGTAACGGTTACAGAAATATATTTTTCTTACTATGATTGATATGTTGTTTATCTGCCTTAGTTGAATGAACTGAATGTCAGTCGATATCGATAAGAGCGTCTGCTGAATGACCAAAACATCCAGAAAATACGTCTTTTCACCTTTCATTCAGAACCTGAAACCTGCCTTTTTAGATGTATTTATAAAATAAAATCTTACTGGGTGATGTCATTGGGAAATTTTGCATGGAGAATCTCCCCGGTCCCTAAACGTCTTCGCTCCGTGAAAGAAGCAGAAATGAAAGAGAACTTTACAGATGTCAACTAGATTGTTGATGCATTCATTCTATCGATTGATGACATTTCTGGTGAGCAAGGCTTTATTTAGTATTCTAGAGCTTCAAGGAATAACAGAAGAGAAGCTGCATGTATCTAATTATAGAAAAGTTTACTAACAAATAGCCTACCTAATGTCGGTTATTATAAGCAGAAAAAAATATCTAAATGTGGCTTAACTTTTTTTAAATCCCACATCCAATGTCCCCAAAAAAAACTACCGTCCCTGGACAAATTAGGAATATTATTTTTATTCATGGATACAGGGATACTCGTGAGTGGAATATCAAAGCTGCATGTAAACAGCTTATCCTGAAATAATAACTTAATCGGGATATGAGCTATTATTCAGAATACTATGCGCATGTAAACATGGTGACTGACGCGAGCTTGCTCATTGACTATTACTCAGGCTTTGGGAAAAGATGCACAAAGCTAGTAACACAGGAGTATGAGCTCCTCAAGTAAAAATCAGTGCAGGGTTTCAGACTGCCCTCTCTGTTCTGGCCTGGATGTTCTGGCTTCTCTCTAGCTCTGTGTGTGTGTGTGTGTGTGTGTGTGTGTGTGTGTGTGTGTGTGTGTGTGTGTGTATCCGTGTGCGCCCCAGTGGATCGATCTGTGTTCTTGTGCACATTTTTACCTGACCCTGTTCCCTCTGCTCTCCCCCTGGGCTTGTTCTCTATCAGACTAGTCTACACTACAGTGAACTGTCTGTTAGGAGCAGTAGCTACAGAACTCTGCTCACCACCATACTTAATTCAATACACTTCTGTCTGCAAAGAGTTTCTGCCTTTCTGTTTGTCAGTTACAGAGTTCAATTAACTTCCGTTATCCAGGCACACGTTCAATTAAATACACTTCAATCGACCTTTCTTGGAAAGTCCTTGGAAGATAAATCAATCACCAGTAAATGGGTTCTTTCTTACTGCTGTATTATTTAAGCGACATCTGGGCAAGGTTTATATAAAGAGTTGTGACTGTTTTTTAAAATATATTTAAAAATATATATTTTTATTACAGAAAGCACATGTACAGTGAATCGTGACTGATGTATCAGAGTCGTGACAGTCTACAGACTTCAAAGAGAAGTTTGTGTGTGTTAAGTTCTACCCTCTCTCATAGCAGAACACTTTGATGTGTTCTCCATATTGTAGTGCTTGGCATAGTGTTGGATCCAGCCTCTGTCTTGCCGATAGACAACATGGCGCTTCACTCTCCAGATCAGGTCAGCAGCACTCAGTGGTTCAGAATTGCAAAGTCACGTCAGGCTATGCCAACTAGACAGACCTGCCAATGGATCCATCCATGCCAGAGGGCAAGGTCAAAATAGTGTGTATGGCTGTCCAAAAAAACGATCTTACCCCAGGACACCAAGTAATGAAAAATGTAAATAAGAGCAGGAGCATTATTTCTTTATATTTGAAGGACAAACAAGGGGCTGACGTTTTGGCGTGTCAGACACCTGCGTGAGCTTGTGTGTGTACAAATAGAAGGCCAAACCCACCACTGGTGTGCATGGCCAAAGAGCTCCATTTTCATGTCATCTGACCATAGCACCGCCTGGAGTTTGCTAAATGGCATTGGCACTTAGATTGGCACCGGTGCTATGAAAATAGAGGTCTTTGGCCACCACACCAGCGGTGGGTTTGGCCTTTGAAAAAACAATGCATATGCAGAAAATACCTGATCCCTACTGTAAAATATGGTGGTGGATAGGGATCTAACAATTCACCGATACGCATTGGTCCCCGGTTCAAATGTTTGATATGAGTGCATCTGTCCGCGGGACCCCAAACCGATCCAAATGTAGCATACATCGGTCAGAAAACCGATTCAAATTTTACGAAACGCCTTTTCATTTAAATGTTTTGCTCATATCTACCTTCCGAAAATACCTCATATTTTGTGACAACTGATGCCTCCTCTCCTTCAGTGTCGAACTAAGCATGTAACTGTGTTGACAGTCATTTTGCATGCCCAACAATCCCAGGCAATATCAGGAGCCTAGTCAAACTGAGCACTGTGCCCAGCTTCGCACGCTGACCAACGCGAGGTAGGCGGCCTGTTCCTCATCTTGCACATCTGCACGGCACCTTCAGCATTCAAATGCTAAAATGGCTTGTGTGATATTACACTTTATTAGTTGAGTGAGAACCTATGTCATTTGTTAGGTTATTGTTCTCTATGCTCTGTTAAATGTTTTACCGGTATAAAAGTAAACTACCGGAGAAAAGTTAATTAGCGGGTGATGCTGATTTCAGAACCAAAGTGGGAGAACAAAAACGTAGGCTACATTGCCCCCACCCCCCCAGATACGTATCGAATCATCTTGAAAGGGAAAGATGCACATCTGATATTATTTTGAAGGACAATCAAGAGGCTGACATTGTTGTCAGATGCCTGCCTCAGAGCCGTGTAGTGTGTGTATGAGGACTCAAGAGTCCAAGCCTCTCTATGAACGTCCTTCACCCAAATCATGTAAATAAACAGGGTCTCTCTTCTCTCTGTATATGAGAGCATGTGTTTATATGAGATATAATCCCAATGAAGTGTGTATTGAGAAGCATGTTTATTGACTTCTCTTTCTTTCTCTCTCCATCTTTCCCGGTCTCTCTCTCTCTCCTTCTCTCTCTCTCTCTCTCCCTCTGCATGTCTCTGTCTGTCTTTCTCTCTCCCTCCCCTCCCCAGATGAAGACAGTGAGTGTAGCCCTGGTGTTGTGTCTCAACGTGGGTGTGGACCCACCTGACGTGGTCAAGACCTCACCCTGCGCCAGACTGGAGTGCTGGATCGGTAAGAAAACACAAAAACACACACTTGCAGAAGCTATTCCAAACTCAACTCGCACACAAATAATGAAGAATAATAAAGTCATTATTATCTCAAACAAGACATACCTATGGGAAACATTGGCTTTCTTCGAATGCGTCCGACCTTCTCCCCAACCTGCCTGAAAGTTGATGTTCTGGGCACTGAAAGAACCGCGTATCCAGCATAACTTGGAGATAACCCCGTCAGTGAGCATTATGCGACCTCGGCATTCGAAAGCATCATATTCGGTGCGCTTCCTGAACGATGTATTTGTGGTGTCGTTCCCATCTGTAGCTGTAGCTTTCATGCAGCAGGATATTTTTTAGAAGCACAGAGAGGATCAGTTCGGTTTCCATTGCTTGTCAGGGACGTCACCAGGACCTTAGATAAGTGGAAAGTTGGTGGACTATAATTTCCTCCTCATATTGCAGGCCTACAATTTGTGTATTCATCCACTCTTGCATTTAAGACGGGTCGTTTTCTCAGACCTGTAAATACTATGATTTGCGGGTACCCTGTCAGCCCCTGGTCTTCAGGGCTGAGCCCCGGTTATGAATCTCTGGTGACGTCCATGTTGCTTGTTCTGACCTCCTCCAAGAATAATGAATGCTGAGGGTAGCAGGTACAATATATTTTTAAGCAGAATATTTGTATTAGCATTTGAACGATTTACAATTCGATTGCTGGACAATCAAAGCCATCCATCCAACCCATTTATTCAGATCTGGCAGTTCAAAGAGGATCGTTTCAAAGGTAATCGATTGGGCCTAGTTACTGTTCATAAGCAGTATACATTTTCTTTCATTCTCTTAAAATTGCCTAAAATCTTCTTGTGCAATGTATAGCCTACTGTACTGTTTGTTTGTCTGCCTGTCTTGGTGAGAATCTTAAGTTAATAAAATA
The DNA here is from genome assembly GCF_964263955.1 of Coregonus lavaretus. Classification (NCBI taxonomy): domain Eukaryota; kingdom Metazoa; phylum Chordata; class Actinopteri; order Salmoniformes; family Salmonidae; genus Coregonus; species Coregonus lavaretus. The sequence goes on along the minus strand of NC_139993.1, from coordinate 5,436,966 downwards.
CTAAAATTGTCATCTTTAGTTTGTGTGCTTAGTATTCACCTGAGTGTCCTCGCCAGCCAGGGTTGGGCTGCACTTTACAACATTCTAATGTTATAGTCTTGTGAATCTCTCAGGCATATTTTTTGATTAAATTGGAATGATGTGAATAATGATGATGGTGAGAGCTCAGTATAGTCTAACCCTTTAATCATAGGCTATTGTTACTTTGTGTCTCTCAAATCACAATGTTTACATTTCTATAGTCATGTGACAGTAATTTTTAATTGAAACGTCCAAATGTCGGCCTTTTACCAGGTAATATTTTTTCTTGGAGTATTCTAGTTTCATAACTGATGAATATTCGGTATGCTATAGCCTAATATTCTGCGCATATGAACACATTTGTTTTAGGCCATATAAAGAACAGCTATGTATGATTTAATGAAAAGCAGCAAAGAGACATAACCTGTCTGGGGGTCCTCACCCAGAATTTATTTGGGCATCTAAAGCTAATTTTGTGCATTTTTACACAATCCAATGTGCCATCTCTATTTAGAATAAAAAAATTACACAAAAATGCCCTCAGTCACCAAGCTAGGTAAGAGATCATTATTAAATGTTTCAGTGATTAATAAGACTGAACTATATCAAAGGTAATTCAAAAATAAATATTATTGCATCTTTAACCAATATCCTAACAAATGAACAACTCGTGAAAAAATACAAAGACTTTTATCTTTATTAAGACATCCACTATATCAAATTTCAGCCAGCCCAAGCCGCCTGCATGCCCGACCCCCTCCAGTCTAGTCAATAACTCAACTCTCTCCCAACACAATTTCCTTCCCAGTTCAATCACACTGTACATTTTTTGGAAACAAAATAAAAAAACCCAACACCCCCCACTCAGGTTTAGGATCTTAGTGGAACATTCATTATTGGTTTCAGGTGTGTTAGGCCAAGGCCAGAGTGACCACCCACAGGACGGCAACCAGGGATTGCCTAAATGGGTATCTCCCCTTATGTGGGCATGTTTTCAATACAGACTTTCTTAGTCGTACTATATTCCATATAAGGCATCCAGACCTTATAAAAGTTGTCCAGTATACCCTTAATCTTGTAATAAATAAAATATAGTCATACATAACTTGACATTGTAGGAGGAAAACCAACCTTCCAATTAATGGCAATGCATTTCTTAGACACTATAAATGCTTGGTTACACAGAATCTGCAGGCGTGCTGAGATAAAATAAAATACTCTTTGCTAGACTTCAGCCAGCCTTCACAAGAACATACAGTGCATTCGGAAAGAATTCAGACCCCTTTACTTTTTCCACATTTTATGTTATAGCCTTATTCTAAAAGGGATTAAATAAGATGTTTTCCTCATCAATCTACACACAATACCCCATAATGACAAAGTGGAAACAGGTTTTTAGAAATGTTTGCTAATTTATTACAAATAAAAAATATACCTTATTTACATATGTTTTCAGACCCTTTGCTATGAGACTTCAAATTGAGCTCAGGTGCATCCTGTTTCCATTGATCATCCTTGAGATGTTTCTACAACTTAATTAGAGTCCACCTGTGGTAAATTCAATTGATTGGACATGATTTCGAAAGGCCCACACCTGTCTATATAAGGCCCCACAGTTGACACTGCATGTCACAGCAAAAACTAAGCCATGAGGTCAAAGGAATTGTCCGTAGAGCTCCGAGACAGGATTGTGTCGTGGCACAGATCTGGGGAAGGGTACCAAAACATTTCTGCAGCATTGAAGGTCCCCAAGAACACAGTGGCCTCCATCATTCTTAAATCAAAGAAGTTTAGAACCACTATGACTCTTCCTAGAGTTGGCCGCCTGGCCAAACTGAGCAAACGGGGGAGAAGAGCCTTGGTCAGGGAGGTGACCAAGAAACCCGATGGTCACTCTGACAGAGCCCCAGAGTACCTCTGTGGAGATGGGAGATCCTTTCAGAAGGACAACCATCTCTGCAGCACTCTACCAATCAGGCCTTTATGGTAGAGTGGCCAAACAGAAGCCAATCCTCAGTAAGAGGCACATGACCGCCCGCTTGGAGTTTTCCAAAAGGCACCTAAAGGACTCTGACCATGAGAAACAAGATTCTCTGGTCTGATGAAACCATGATTGAACTCTTTGGCCTGAATGCCAAGCGTCATGTCTGGAGGAAACCTGGCACCATCGCTACGGTGAAGCATGGTGGTGGCAGCATCATGCTGTGGAGATGTTTTTCAGCGGCAGGGACTGGGAGACCAGTCAGGATCGAGGAAAAGATGAACGGAGCAAAGTACAGAGAGATCCTTGATGAAAACCTGCTCCAGAGCGCTCAGGACCTCAGACTGCAGCGAAGGTTCACCTTCCAACAGGACAACAACCCTAAGCACACAGCCAAGGCAACGCAAGAGTGGCTTCGGGACATGTTTCTGAATGTCCTTGAGTGGCCCAGCCAGAGCCCACACTTGAACCAAATCGAACATCTCTGGAGAGACCTGAAAATAGCTGTGCAGCGATGCTCCCCATCCAACCTGACAGAGCTTGGGAGGATCTGCAGATAAGAATGGGAGAAACTCCCCAAATACAGGTGTGCCAAGCTTGTAGCATAATACCCAAGAAGACTCGAGGCTGAACTCGCTGCCAAAGGTGCTTCAAGAAAGTACTGAGTAAAGGGTCTGAATACTTATATAAATGTGATAGTTCCTGTTTTTTTTAAATACATTCCCAAAAATGTCTACAAACCTGTTTTTGCTTTGTCATTATGGGGTGTTGTGTATAGATTGATGAGGGGGGAAATACTATTTCATCCGTTCTAGAATAACGCTGTAACAATATGTGGAAAAATTCAAGGGGTCTGGATACTTTCAGAATGCGCTGTAACATATGCAAATATGTCCCCTTTTGTGTTTTACACCTCCAGCAGAGGAATGACATTTCTGCGTGCATGTAATTCAGTTTCACTGGCATATAGTACGTTCTATGGATGGTCTTAAACTGCAGTAATTTATGTCTGAGATGATGATGATGATGATGATGAATGCCCAGTCATGTTCATATCATCAATAGCTTCTACCAGGTTTTCCTCACATTTTTGTTTGATATGTTTTGTGTCATCGGAAAAAGCCTCCATCAACCCTTGATACAGTTTGGAAATCAACTTTGGAGGTTTGTCAGACTGCCTTAAAATAGCATCTGGCTTGTCCAGTGTTTGCTGAATGGAGAGAATAAAAGGTTGTATCTGCAAAAATTCAACTCGCCTAAGTCACAGACTGGTCTTCCCTGGCTGCCTGCTGAGACCCCTGTCACCATCTGATCCTCCTAAAATGAGGCATGACAAAGGATTACATTGGCGTAGATTTATACATTGATTCTATTCTTAGATAATATTCACTACTGGTCAAGAGTTTTAGAACACCTACTCATTCAAGGGTTTTTATTTTATTTTTTACTATTTTCTACATTGTAGAATAATAGTGAAGCCATCAAAACTATGAAATAACACAAATGGAATCATACTAACCAAAAAAGTTTATTTTATATTTGAGATTCTTCAAATAGCCACCCTTTGCCTTGATGACAGCTTTGCACACTCTTGGCATTCTCTCAACCAGCTTAATGAGGTAGTCACCTGGAATGCATTTCAATTAACAGGTGTGCCTTCTTAAAAGTTAATTTGTGGAATTTCTGTCCTTAATGCGTTTGAGCCAATCAGTTTTGCTGTGACAAGGTAGGTATACAAAAAATAGCCCTATTTGGTAAAAGACCAAGTCCATATTATGGGAAGAACAGCTCAAATAAGCAAAGAGAAACGACAGTCCATCATTACTTTAAGACTTGGAAGGTCAGTCAATCCGGAAAATGTCAAGAACTTTGAAAGTTTCTTCAAGTGCAGTCGCAAAAACCATCAAGCGCTATGATGAAACTGGCTCTCATGAGGACCACCACAGGAATGAAAGACCCAGAGTTACCTCTGCTGCAGAGGATAAGTTCATTAGAGTTACCAGCCTCAGAAATTGCAGCCCAAATAAATGCTTCACAGAGTTCAAGTAACAGACACATCTCAACGTCAACTGTTCAGAGGAGACTGCGTGAATCAGGCCTTCATGGTCGAATTGCTGCAAAGAAACCACTACTAAAGGACACCAATAATAAGAAGAGACTTGCTTGGGCCAGGAAACACGACCAATGGACATTAGACTGGTGGAAATGTGTCCTTTGGTCTGGAGTCCAACTTGGAGATTTTTGGTTCTCACCGTGTCTTTGTGAGATGTGGTGTGGGTGAACGGATGATCTCTGCATGTGTATTTCTCACCGTAAAGCATGGAGGTGGTGGTGTTATGGTGTGGGGGTGCTTTGCTGGTGACACTGTCTATGATTTATTTAGAATTCAAAGCACACTTAACCAGCATGACTATCATAGCATTCAGCAGCGATACGCCATCCCATCTGGTTTGGGCTTAGTGGGACTATCATTTGTTTTTCAACAGGGCAATTACCCAATACACCTCCAGGCTGTGTAAGGGCTATTTGACCAAGAAGGGGAGTGATGAAGTGTTGCATCAGATGACCTGGCCTCCACAATCACCCGACCTCAACCCAATTGAGATGGTTTGGGATGAGTCGGACCGCAGAGTGAAGGAAAAGCAGCCAACAAGTGCTCAGCATATGTGGGAACTCCTTCAAGACTGTTGGAAAAGCATTCCAGGTGAAGAATGCCAAGAGTGTGCAAAGCTGTCATCAAGGCAAAGGGTGGCTAATTTGAATAATCTTTTGTTTTAACACTTTTTTTGTTACTACATGATTCCATATGTGTTATTTCAATGTAGAAAATAGTAAAAATAAAGAAAACCCCTTGAATGAGTAGGTGTTCTAAAACTTTTGACCGGTAGTGTAATGGTTCAATAATTTAGATGACCATTATTCCCAGACTGTTGCTTTAATTTTAAGATGAGGTCCTTTAGCTACTGTAGGTCTACCCATCAATTCAAGATGGAACTTTGTATCATTCACTGATATTGTTAATATACTGCAAAATTCACCTGAGCTCCATAGACTGGTCTTCCCTGGTTGTCTGACCATTTTTGGACCCCTGTCACCATCTGATCCTGCTAAGACATGATGAGCATAGTGTTGTGTACTGACTGCACTAGAGGGCTGCATTCCGGCGGGTCCCGACAGAGGTCATTGCGGCGCGGTTGGCATTTTTCATGCTGCGGGCGGTCAGACAGACGATTTAGGGATTGAAATATTTTTGTTGTCCCACAGATTATTTGGAAACAGTTCTCTTTCTGCTTTGTATGCGATAGCCTATCTATTGTATTAAAATCACATACACTGCTCAAAAAAATTAAGGGAACACTTAAACAACACAATGTAACTCCAAGTCAATCACACTTCTGTGAAATCAAACTGTCCACTTAGGAAGCAACACTGATTGACAATACATTTCACATGCTGTTGTGCAAATGGAATAGACAACAGGTGGAAATTATAGGCAATTAGCAAGACACCCCCAATAAAGGCCTGGTTTTGCAGGTGGTGACCACAGACCACTTCTCAGTTCCTATGCTTCCTGGCTGATGTTTTGGTCACTTTTGAATGCTGGCGGTGCTTTCACTCTAGTGGTAGCATGAGACGGAGTCTACAACCCACACAAGTGGCTCAGGTAGTGCAGCTCATCCAGGATGGCACATCAATGCGAGCTGTGGCAAGAAGGTTTGCTGTGTCTGTCAGCGTAGTGTCCAGAGCATGGAGGCGCTACCAGGAGACAGGCCAGTACATCAGGAGACGTGGAGGAGGCCGAGGAGGGCAACAACCCAGCAGCAGGACTGCTACCTCCGCCTTTGTGCAAGGAGGAGCAGGAGGAGCACTGCCAGAGCCCTGCAAAATGACCTCCAGCAGGCCACAAATGTGCATGTGTCTGCTCAAACGGTCAGAAACAGACTCCATGAGGGTGGTATGAGAGCCCGACGTCCACAGGTGGGGGTTGTGCTTACAGCCCAACACCGTGCAGGACGTTTGGCATTTGCCAGAAAACACCAATATTGGCAAATTCGCCACTGGCGCCCTGTGCTCTTCACAGATGAAAGCAGGTTCACACTGAGCACATGTGACAGACGTGACAGAGTCTGGAGACGCCGTGGAGGACGTTCTGCTGCCTGCAACATCCTCCAGCATGACCGGTTTGGCGGTGGGTCAGTCATGGTGTGGGGTGGCATTTCTTTGGGGGGCCGCACAGCCCTCCATGTGCTCGCCAGAGGTAGCCTGACTGCCATTAGGTACCGAGATGAGATCCTCAGACCCCTTGTGAGACCATATGCTGGTGCGGTTGGCCCTGGGTTCCTCCTAATGCAAGACAATGCTAGACCTCATGTGGCTGGAGTGTGTCAGCAGTTCCTGCAAGAGGAAGGCATTGATGCTATGGACAGACCTGAATCCAATTGAGCACATCTGGGACATCATGTCTCGCTCCATCCACTAACGCCACGTTGCACCACAGACTGTCCAGGAGTTGGCGGATGCTTTAGTCAAGGTCTGGGAGGAGATCCCTCAGGAGACCATCCGCCACCTCATCAGGAGCATGCCCAGGCGTTGTAGGGAGGTCATACAGGCGCACGTGGAGGCCACACACTACTGAGCCTCATTTTGACTTGTTTTAAGGACATTACATCAAAGTTGGATCAGCCTGTAGTGTGGTTTTCCACTTTAATTTTGAGGGTGACTCCAAATCCAGACCTCCATGGGTTGATACATTTGATTTCCATTGATAATTTTTGTGTGATTTTGTTGTCAGCACATTCAACTATGTAAAGAAAAAAGTATTTAATAAGATTATTTCATTCATTCAGATCTAGGATGTGTTATTTTAGTGTTCCCTTTATTTTTTTGAGCAGTGTATTTTTCTCATTATTCACACTCAGAATTCGCTGCTTCAACTTCAGTAGCTACTTCTCCTAGTTGGGCGTGAGAGTTCAACTCCGCCTAGTATGTGTGGACTCATTGAAATCGAGTATGCTGCCTACATGGGCAGAGAATCATGTGGCAGTTAAGAAATTAACTTAAATATGATTAGAATGTAGTTTACTAGAGTGCCTGTAAATAAATATTGATAATGGAAAGAAATGGAGGGCTCTCAACCAACTTGAGTCGAAGTGCAATCAAAACATTTAGTCATCATACTATGGTGAGCGAGCGTTGCGCCTTTTTTCATTTTCAATAAGTATTGATTACCCATTTATTTGTCTCTGCCTGCAAATCGTCTTCCTAAAAGGTAGGCTATATCCTATAGGCCTACGCAAAACGTAGTGTCGCTGTCATCATTCTTGCTGCTTCCAGTTCAGTAGCCATACCTGCGAGATTAGGTGCGCGTGTGGTCTCAATTAAATAGAGTAGGCTATAGCTTAAGCATGGGCTGAGAAGCACGGGGCAGTTATCTTTCCAAGGAAGAAGAAATCGGTTCGCGTAAACCTCTACTGTACAGCATGACAGTGATGTCTGTAACATTAGAGCTGTTTATAACTGTCAGTGTAAGTAGGGAATTAGCTACAGAAACTGACAGATCAATAACGTTACATTGCCATACTGACTAATAAAACTCACATTGCACTGAAAAAGCGTCGGAATATCAATCTTAAATCGTTTGGCCGAGGGGTTCATCGTTTGATTCAGGTCTAGTGAGATTGAGGCAAAAAAAATAGCTAAAGTTAGCCAACTTTTGGCCAGTTCTCTCTCTAACGGTACATCAACTGGCGAAAGCTAGCAAAGTTCATTTACTTCTGAAACGGGACAAAACAAAGACTACAAAACATTTCCATACAAACAACAGCTGTTAGATAGCGATATGAGGTGGTTATTATTATTAGCTAACAGATAACTAGAGGCTAGAGCTGACCTGGCTGTGGTGGCTACTAGCTAGCGTAGCTTATTAATTTACCTCAGTCGAGAGAGGATGAAACATTACCTAATGTTACATGTCAGTTACGATACTAGCTCAGCACTGCGAATAAACACTCGTTTTATTTTTTCTGTTAAGTTAAACAGCAGTTACCTTGCCAGCTACATCAGTCAACTAAAGAGTAGACAGTTTCTGCTCGCGTTTACAACTCGTTTAAAGAGTGCAATACATACACACTGAACTATGCTCAACTCTCCTGTGCTGGTCCAGCCAGCCTTCCAGAAGCTTTGCCTTCACACAGCCTGTCAGCCCACTCTGTGGAATCTGCGCGGTCCTAAATCCAGCCGGCTGAACACTCCAAATAGCCTACCCAACCGCTCGGCGGCGTCCTTATTGGTCCTAAAGCACACAGTTGCCGATTTTTTTTTTTTTTTTTTTTTTGTATAACATTGCAATGATAAAACTGGGTGGGGGGACAAAAATGCAATTTCAGAATGTGGGGGGGACATGACCCCGTCCCCAGTGAAAGTTGCGCCCCTGAAAGACTCATAAACAGAAACGGGCAATAGGCTATTCAGTTGGCTTCAATTTCCTGCCAAATAGGCCTACAAGGAAACTCAACATATCTCGACGACATTGAGTGCGGGAGGGGGTCAGCGCGCTGTGTAATACCGTCCACAAAAAGTTTTGCTCAAAAAAAAAAAGGCACATATGCCATGTGCACAATGCCCCTTGTGGCGAAAGTACTGCAATTTTAATCCATTTGAAATTACATGGTCATAAACTAGGTTTCCATCCAATTGGCTACAGATTTTCATTCAAGTACAATTTTTTGTGGATTTTAGACTATTCACATTTTCAAACCAGAGATGGGTTTCCATCAAATTGACTTGTCGGTAAAATGCTGTGCGTGATGTCGTAGTGCACATAAAAATAGCTTTTGCGGTTAAATTCCCATGTACTGTACTGTACTGTACTGAATAAAAAAGTTCAATGGTTTTCTATCGCATTTTCAACTCTACTGCTGGTTACCAAAATGTTTGCGTTATGTAGCGAATTTGCCCACTCTGGTATTGGCACATGCGTTCTAGCCAACAGCTTGCAGATGCAGTGCTGTTTAATAATGTTATTCTCTGCATTGTGGGCAGAATTTGATATCTCATAATCTATAATATGCGCTATGCTTTATACAATTGATTTCTTCTTGTCAATATTTCATTCTGAAGCGCTGGGGACATTTCTCCATATTATGAGTCCTCTGTAGCTCAATTGGTAGAGCATGGCGCTTGTAACGCCAGGGTAGTGGGTTCGATCCCCGGGACCACCCATACGTAAAAATGTATGCACATATAACTGTAAGTCGCTTTGGATAAAAGCGTCTGCTAAATGGCATATTATTATTATTATTAATTTGATAAGCAAAACAGCCCTACTAAACAAATAGCGAGGGATAGTCATACTGGTTCTCTATTGGGGTAACTGTCTGAACTGAATCTCTGCTTCATTGTGATGGCAATATTGGGATATATCTGATCTCTGTATTGTGGCATATCAAATGGGCTGGAGGACACTTCACCCAGATCATGTTTGGAATACTGCAGCTGGCGATTGCATAATATACATCACTTATACACACTGTATACAGATCTGTTACTTCAGATCTACATGACTTTTACCTTCCCATCTCGTGAACAATGTAAATGCAAAGTATTATGAGTAATGTGGTCATTTTTCTGTATTCCACTACTGTTTTGTGGACAGAACGTTTCACCCTGTGTTTTGCTGTGCTGGTTGTCTCTCTATGATAATGAGTGTCTGTGTTTCCTCTCCTCCAGACCCTCTGTCCATGAGTCCACAGAAAGCCCTGGAGACCATCGGGGCCAACCTGCAGAAGCAGTATGAGAACTGGCAACCTAGGGTGAGTGAGTTCACATGGCCCCGAGTTCTCCTCTCCCTCCTCCACTCTCTTCCTCCTCTCCCTCTCTCCCTCCTCCTCTTCCCCCTCCTCTCTCTCCCTCCTCCTCTTCCCCCTCCTCTCTCTCCCTCCTCCTCTCTCTCCCACCTCCTACCCCTCCTCTCCCTCCTCCTGCTCTACCTCAGTGACTCACCACCCACCCATACCAGTCTGTACCTGTACGTACTGTGTTGTGTATCACTGTCTCTAGTCTCTAGACAGGCTCCTATACGGCTTGGCGCTATGCGTGCACATAAGCCAATTCACTTAAACACACCAACACATACCAACTCTCTCACACACACACACACACCGTCCCATCCCCCACCAGTGTGTCCCTGTTCTCAGTGTCGGTATGTGCTCTCTGAGCAGTGGGATCTGTTCTCTCTGAAGTGGAGTTCTGTGTGTGTTGTCTCTGAAGTGAAGTTGCCTTGGCTGTGTAAGGCCATAACTTAGTGCGCATAACTTAGTTTTGATATGTTAATACAGACACTTACAGCAAACTTTGTATGTAAAAAAGTATGTGAGCATATGTAGATATGCATATGTGGGTGTGAGGGTGCATAGTAATGCTTTCTGTGTATCTGACCTTTTGAGCGGGTGTTAGGTGTGTTCAGGATATGGTGTGTTTGTGAGTTTATTGACCGTATGTGTGTGTATGGAGTGTACTGGCACTGTGAGTGCGTGCAGTGGAAGTTCACAAATGTGTGTGTATGTGAGAGAGGCTGAGGAGGGGGGAGGGGAAGTAGGGGGGATAGAGGGGGGAGGGGAAGTACGGCTAGAGGGAGGAAGGAAGGAAGGAAGGAAGGAAGGAAGGAAGGAGAGGGGAGGGGAGGAGAAGGAAGGAGAGGGAAGGAGATTGAGGGGGGAAGGGGGGAGAGGGAAGAAAGGGAAAGGCACAGAGGGGAAGTGAGAAGTATAGAATGGAAAGGAGATGAGAGCGTGGGAAGGACAGGAAGGAGAAGGCGAGCGTGAAGAAAGAGCGGGAGAGGGAGAAACAGACCAGCTGAGTGTGGGCTGATTGAGCCAGAGGTCGGTACCAGATGGTGGGAGAGAGGAGAGAAGGAGCGGAGGAGTGAAAAGGCATTCAGTCTCTTCCAGCCTCAGGACATAGGCCTACTGCTGGACCATAGACCTCTCTATGCTGTAACAAATAATACCAGCACTGGGCTGAACTCACTTACCCTCTTACCTGTGGCTCGTTCATGAAAATGAAACTGGACCTAAAATGACCTTGTGTTTTAGATACTGTATCTTGTGCTTTTAGATGTATCATTTACATGTAGCCGTTGTAACTAATACAAAGTCTTCACTTTTGACTTTCAAAGGTGACCTGAACCACAATCTGAATACAACCCTGTTGCACGAAATCAACTCTCCGTCTTCCTTGGCGTGTTGTGAAAACTAGAGTGGCCACCTCGTTGGTACAGTTACATCCAAGCCCTGTTCAACTCTTGACAACTGTGCCTATACTGCCCATGTTTGGAGAGACTTTCTCCAGTGTTGGCAGTGCCAGCCTAACCTGTCATCATGTCTCTCTCTCTCTCCACTCTCTCACTGACTCTCCTGGCCGCTGTCACTGAACACTGAGAGAAGACAAAATACTGACCTGGCTGCTGCCCAGAGCCCAGTCTTTCTCCTCCTTTCGCTGTATCTCGTGCACTCTCGCTCTCTCTCTCTCGTGCACTCTCGCTCTCTCTCTCTCGTGCACTCTCGCTCTCTCTCTCTCGTGCACTCTCGCTCTCTTGCTCTTTCTATGTCTGTATGTCACTCTCTCTGAGGGAGTGTTACAGTTGGACCAGAGAATTGTTTGATAGACTACTGTGTTAGAGACTATACACTATATCCTTGCTAGGAGTCCATAGCATGCCCATCTATGGCACATAAGCCCAACTATAAATTATTCACATTGTCTCTGGTTCCCTTGGGTTGTAGCTAGTGCACTGTAACAGATTTAGCCCACATATGTCCCACCAGTGTATCTATCTATCTATCTATATAGCTATGAATTAATGGCTTAGCCTTACATTGCTAATTTAGCCCAACATATGTTAAACTACAATACTTGGTAATGGCTGTGTACTTTAGGCCTATTTGGTCCCCTTGGCTATCATGGCATAGCCTAGCGCAGCGTAGCCCAACATAGCCTGACCTAGCGCTAGCGGTTCAATATTGATAAAGAGTCTGAGTGAAAGTGACACCAGACTCCTGGCACGGCAGCGCTGCAGAGGGACAACGGGCTAATCTCATCATGATCCTTCACCCCGCCAGCCCACACTGACTGACTGATACACAGGCCCATTATGGACAATCACAGACGCTGGGAAGCCTTGGCCAAAACCATTGGCAGTTTCTATACCTATACATGTCCTACCTATGCTGTTCCTATTCTATTCTATACATTGCACAGAGATACACACACACCAGTGGAGGCTGCTGAGGGGTGGACGGCTCATAATAATGGCTGGAACGGAGCGAATGGAATGGCCGTCCTCCCCAATTAAGGTGCCACCAACCTCCTGTGACGCATACGTGACCGACAAATGTACACATGCTCACACGCCCACTCACACGTGACGCACAGTAATGATGATCTGTGGTGAACTGGGATTGACGCTTTCATCGCATCTCATCTAATCGTCAAAGTTGAAACACATCTCAAGTCCTCGTCAATATCTCGCCCACACTGACCCAGTGTTGGGCCTCTGCTCTGCCTCTGAATGGGTTCAGGGCGTGCATTGCTCTACTAGTCTCTCTCCTCTCCTCTCCTCTAGAGCTCATTGTCACCTAGCTAACACACCCTTGGCTTCCTAATGGGCTCCAGTTAATATTTTATACCTCCAGGGTTTCATTTTCACTGCTATACACAAACCAACCACCACTATTGGCAGAGAAGAGGGAAATGAAACTCCCACAGCTATGTGCACAGTAGGCGGATGCTGCTGTAGCTAGCTCGATTTGTGCTGGCGTTGCACGACTCCTATGAGATCGATAATGATGTAGCCTACATGTTGTATCAACGTTGTATTGCCCTCAGTATGTGACAGCTTGCATAACAACTGACTGCCGTTGGTTAATAACTCTTGGCTATGAAGAGTAAAACAGGACTGATCACAATCAGCGCACAGATTACATTTGCTCAATGTGCTTTTCTCTTCTCCGGTCTTCTCTTGTCTTACACGAGTTACCAGTTCTGTTATACTGTGGATGTGGATTCAACTGAGGACTCGCACCACATTCAGGTTCATGACTGTCTCATCTGTGTTGAGATACCATTCTCTCTTTCCTTTCTCTTTCTGTCCCGCTCTGCTGTCTTCCTACCCTTCCTCACCCTTCCTCTCTCTTTCATGTGTTCCTTTCTTTCTTCCATGGCACTTTCTCACTGTCACCCTCTTTCATATCATGCATTCCTCTTCCCCCTTTTCCCCCTCTCTTTCTCTGGAAACAGTTGGTTAGAATTGTTAATTTTGCGCCACATGTCATAGTGGAGATTCTCCCCTCCTCTCCACTGGTTGAGATTAAAGCTCCTGTTTTTAAAAGCAGCAGCATTGTCAGAATGCCATTACCTTTTTAACAGCCCTGTGGCAGAGAAGACTGGCTGTGCAGGACAGAGTAGGGATGGTATGACTTCTCTGCATGCCTGCATAGTCTGTCTCTTCCACTCTCTCTCACCCTCTCTCCAACGCCCTATCTGTCTCCCCCGTAACTTTTTCTCTCTTTCTTTGAGCTGCTTTCTCTGCTAGCACTGCACTGGCTGTAGATCTGAGTCCCTGCTGTCCAGTAGAACTCCCTCTACATTTATTTATCAGTGTTCTCAAACACTGCTCCTGATTGGGTTTTAGATTCTCTTTTATTACCCGGGCTGTGTCGAGATCTCAGCGGGAGAGAGAGAACAGAGCGTGAAAGGGACGAGGTGGTGGGTGACTGCGCTAGTGTGATCCTGACAGTAAACTCAGCAATAAAAGAAACGTCCTCTCACTGTCAACTGCATTTATTTTCAGCAAACTTAACATGTGTAAATATTTGTATGAACATAAGTTTCAACAACTAAGACATAAACTGAACAAGTTCCACAGACATGTGACTGACAGAAATTGAATAATGTGTCCCTGAACAAAGGGGGGGTCAAAATCAAAAGTAACAGTCAGTATCTGGTGTGGCCACCAGCTGCATTAAGTACTGCAGTGCATCTCCTCCTCATGGACTGCACCCGATTTGTCAGTTCTTGCTGTGAGATGTTACCCCTCTCTTCCACCAAGGCACCTGCAAGTTTCCTGACGTTTCTGGGGGGAATGGCCCTAGCCCTCACCCTCCGATCCAACAGGTCCCAGACGTGCTCAATGGGATTGAGATCCGGGCTCTTCGCTGGCCATGGCAGAACACTGACATTCCTGTCTTGCAGGAAATCACGCACAGAACGAGCAGTATGGCTGGTGGCATTGTCATTCTGGAGGGTCATGTCAGGATGAGCCTGCAGGAAGGGTACCACATGAGGGAGGAGGATGTCTTCCCTGTAACGCACAGCGTTGAGATTGCCTGCAATGACAACAAGCTCAGTCCCATGATGCTGTGACACACCGCCCCAGACCATGACGGACCCTCCACCTCCAAATCGATCCCGCTCCAGAGTACAGGCCTCGGTGTAATGCTCATTCCTTCGACGATAAACGCGAATCCGACCATCACCACTGGTGAGACAAAACCGCGACTCGTCAGTGAAGAGCACTTTTTGCCAGTCCTGTCTGGTCCAGTGACGGTGAAGGTGTGTGCCCATAGGCGACGTTGTTGCCGGTGATGTCTGGTGAAGACCTGCCTTACAACAGGCCTACAAGCCCTCAGTCCAGCCTCTCAGCCTATTGAGGACAGTCTGAGCACTGATGGAGGGATTGTGCGTTCCTGGTGTAACTCGGGCAGTTGTTGTTGCCATCCTGTACCTGTCCCGCAGGTGTGATGTTCGGATGTACCGATCCTGTGCAGGTGTTACACGTGGTCTGCCACTGCGAGGACATTCAGCAGTCCATCTTGTCTCCCTGTAGCGCTGTCTTAGGCGTCTCACAGTATGGACTTTGTAATTTATTGCCCTGGCCACATCTGCAGTCCTCATGCCTCCTTGCAGCATGCCTAAGGCACGTTCACGCAGATGAGCAGGGCATCTTTCTTTTGGTGTTTTTCAGAGTCAGTAGAAAGGCCTCTTTAGTGTCCTCTAAGTTTTCATAACTGTGACCTTAATTGCCTACCGTCTGTAAGCTGTTAGTGTCTTAACGACTGTTCCACAGGTGCATGTACATTAATTGTTTGGTTCATTGAACAAGCATGGGAAACAGTGTTTAAACCCTTTACAATGAAGATCTGTGAAGTTATTTGGATTTTTACAAATTATCTTTGAAAGACAGGGTCCTGAAAAAGGGACGTTTATATAAAAAATACAGCTCTCCTCACATTCCATAGGTCTGGATGATCGTTTGGCCAAATAAAGAGAGGAGTTAAATATTTTCAGAACAATGTGGAATTCACATCTTCACATGCAACGATGGCGTTCCCTCCTCTCCCAATGCTCAATGATTTGCTTCCCCCTTTAGGCACAAACTATTCAAGCTAGGGGAAACTCTGACATGTAGAGATTTCCTACTAGCCCCTCTGGGCCAGTGGGAGAACCATTCAGCACCCAGGAAGATGTATGGTTGTCTACTTCCCTTGGTCTGTGGCAGATCCATAGATTGGGTCTATAAACAGTGTGCTTATGAGTAGAGGCACGGGTCAAGGCAATGGGATCCCTATGGGAGAGCGAGGAACCACTCTAGAGCAGTATCGATCAGCTCTCTGACTGCTGATCACCTCATAAATATAATAGGAAAGACAACTAGAGATCTACAGATGATCTGGTGGTGGTCTCAAACGTTTAGTATAGATCAAGTGTCTATTTGTATGTTATAGTACATTACATTGATCCCCTTTTTGAATGTACACTGAGTGTACAAAACAATAGGAACACTTTCCTAATATTGAGTTGCACCCACTTTTTGCGCTCAGAACAGCCTCAATTCGTCAGGGCACGGACTCTACAAGGTGTCAAAAGTGTTCCACAGGGATTCTGGCCCATGTTGACTTCAATACTTCCCACAGTTGTCAAGTTGGCTGGATGTCCTTTGGGTGGTGGGCCATTCTTGAATCTGTTGAGAGTGAAAAACCCAGCAGCGTTGCAGTTCTTGACACACAAACCGATGCACCTACTACCATACCCTGTTCAAAGGCACTAAAATATTTTGTCTTGCCCATTCACCCTCTGAATGGCATGCATACACAATCCATGTCTCAATTGTCTCAAAGCTTAAAAATCCTTCTTTAACCCGTATCCTCCCCTTCATCTACACTGACTTGAAATGGATTTAATAAGTGACATCAATAAGGGATCATAGCTTTCACCTGGTCAGTCTATGTCCTGGAAAGAGCAGATGTTTCTAATGTTTTGTACACTGTGTATATTGGTGATCTATAGAAAAACAAAAAGATGAGTCAAATGCAGAGATTTAGATATAATCCAGGTTGTCCATCAGTGGCACTCTCTCAAAGGCACTGTTTTATTCCCTTCCATCCTCACATTCCTATAGATCAGGGCTGTTCAATTCCGGTCCTGGATGGCCAAAACACTTCTGTTTTTTGTTTCTACCTGGTAGTTAATTGCACTCACCTGGTGTCCCAGGTCTGAATTAGTCCCTGATTAGAAGTAGAGGATGAAAACCGGAAGTGTTTCAGCCCTCCAGGACCGACATTGAACAGCCCTGCTATAGACATTGAAGAGACGCAGCATAGATTTTCTGTGTACTGTTGGACGGGTCAAGAGCCTTGAGCAAAGACATTAGACATAATGGTCAGTGTGTTGCTTTTGTTGCCTGTTAATAAGGATTGATTGAGTGAGTGGCGGTGTATTGTCCTGTGCGTGCGTGCGTGCGTGCGTGCGTGCATGCATGCATGCAGGCGTGAGATGGTGACAGTGTCATGTGAGAGTTGACGGTGAGAGTTACCATTTTGTTAGTAGGACCTCACATAATCTCAGTAAGCAGAGTGAGTGAGTGAGTGCTGTGTGACACACCATTGCAGTGTGGGTGTGACTGTGTGTGTTTGACTGTGTGTGAATGTGTGGGAGGTGTTTGGGACTGCTCGCTCCATGTCATAAAAGTGATGGAGAGGCCGAACAGTTTGACAGAACAAATTATAAAAGTGGCAGTGGATTGGGTTATTACAGATTTATATGACAGCACTGGCAAGTGGCAGAGGTATGAGTGAGTTTGTGTGCGTCCACCGCCTGATTGTGTGTGGTAGGCAGAAGATGGTAAGTTTGTGTTTGTGTAATGAATAGCGGCTGTGTCCTGCTGCGCTCTCTCCACAGTTTCACAGTGACTCATCTCTCAGCTGCTGCTCCACTCATGTTTCTGTGTCAGCGATGTTCAGGGACAAATGGCCAGTGTGGCACTATTATTAAAATACGCCGGCTGCGTGCGCGTGTGAGCGCTCCTGTGTGTGTGCACGCATCTTTTGGCAAGACCCATTGGAGCCCAGCCATGGAGAGGATACAGATTACTGAGCAGGTGGAGAGACACACAGGAAGACAGGATGTAACTCTAGGGACAGAAAGAAGTGAATGCTACTTCACTTCCTGCGCTTAACTTCATCTACTGTTATTCTAGCTATGTGTGAATGACTGGCATTGTGGATGGATCTGTGTGGGCTCTAACTTTGTGTGTGCACGCGTGCAAAACTGTGGTTTGTGTGTTAGCCAGGGCTTGAAATAGGGCTGTGACGGTCATGGAATTTTGGATGACGCTAATTAGCCTGCCAAATGACTGCAGTCACCGTAATAACCGTTCAAATAGCAAAAAAAAAGTTGCTTTTCATTTTTGTAAGACACATTTTCTCCTCCTCCGCTCCTGACTGCATGTGCTGCTATAGAAATATAATTAATAGAACAGGCTTCCCCATTTTAAGTCAATGATGGCATAATGGGTGTACTGGCGGCCATTGCGAGTGTACCCATAGCAGCAAAGCAGGAAGTAAAAGCAGGAAGAGAGCGGCGGGTAGCCTAGAGCTGTAAGAGCATTGGGCTAGTAACCGAGCTGACAAGGTAAAAAATCTGTCGATCTGACCTTGAGCAAGGCACTTAACCCTAATTGCTCCAGGGTCGCTGTCAATAATGGCTGATCGCTGGCCGTGACCCCACTCTCCGGGGTAGTTGGGATATGCAAAAATAACTTCAATTTCACACATGATACTCGTACAGGTAACCCACTTGTACATGCAGTGAAACAGGACAAATATAAGCACCCCCTATTTGACCATTGACCCATCAACATGTGCTGTGATTTGATTAAACTCAACTGATATTACAAAAAATGCATTCCATTGCAGGAGCCACATCAGTTAACACAATTTGTATGAACATTCTACGTTACCATGGAAATTATTGCATCACAATACCAGGCAGCCATTGCGAGTTTACCAGTCAAATTTCCAGAGTTAGAGGTTCCAAACCCTTTCTATTCATTCTATTTCTATGTGTGCTGCTGCAGCAAGGAGGGGGGTGTTGCGTAGGCAACCGAAGACTCGTTTGCTACAACATTTTACATTTACATTTTAGTCATTTAGCAGACGCTCTTAACCAGAGCGACTTACAGGAGCAATTAGGGTTAAGTGCCTTGCTCAAGGGCACATTAACGTCATTTAGCAGACGCTCTTAGCCAGAGCGACTCACAAATTGGTGCGTTCACCCTATAGCCAGTGGGATAACCACTTTACAATTTGGGGGGGGGGGGGGGGGGGTTAGAAGGAATACTTTATCCTATCCCAGGTATTCCTTAAAGAGGTGGGGTTTCAAATGTCTCCGGAAGGTGGTGAGTGACTCCGCTGTCCTGGCGTCGTGAGGGAGCTTGTTCCACCATTGGGGTGCCAGAGCAGCGAACAGTTTTGACTGGGCTGAGCGGGAGCTGTGCTTCCGCAGAGGAAGGGGAGCCAGCAGGCCAGAGGTGGATGAACGCAATGTCCTCGTTTGGGTGTAGGGACTGATCAGAGCCTGAAGGTACAGAGGTGCCGTTCCCCTCACTGCTCCATAGGCAAGCACCATGGTCTTGTAGCGGATGCGAGCTTCAACTGGAAGCCAGTGGAGTGTGCGGAGGAGGGGGGTGACGTGAGAGAACTTGGGAAGGTTGAACACCAGACGGGCTGCGGCATTCTGGATGAGTTGTAGGGGTTTAATGGCACAGGCAGGGAGCCCAGCCAACAGCGAGTTGCAGTAGTCCAGACGGGAGATGACAAGTGCCTGGACCAGGACCTGCGCCGCTTCCTGTGTAAGGCAGGGTCGCACTCTCCGAATGTTGTAGAGCATGAACCTGCAGGAGCGGGTCACCGCCTTGATGTTGGCGGAGAACGACAGGGTGTTGTCCAGGGTCACGCCTAGGCTCTTCGCACTCTGGGAGGAGGACACAGCGGAGTTGTCAACCGTGATGGCGAGATCATGGAACGGGCAGTCCTTCCCCGGGAGGAAGAGCAGCTCCGTCTTGCCAGGGTTCAGCTTGAGGTGGTGATCCGTCATCCATACTGATATGTCTGCCAGACATGCAGAGATGCGATTCGCCACCTGGTTATCAGAAGGGGGAAAGGAGAAGATTAGTTGTGTATCGTCAGCGTAGCAATGATAGGAGAGACCATGTGAGGATATGACAGAGCCAAGTGACTTGGTGTATAGGGAGAAAAGGAGAGGGCCCAGAACCGATCCCTGGGGGACACCAGTGGTGAGAGCACGTGGTGCGGAGACAGCTTCCCGCCACGCCACTTGGTAGGAGCGACCGGTCAGGTAGGACGCAATCCAGGAGTGAGCCGCGCCGGAGATGCCCATCTCGGAGAGGGTGGAGAGGAGGATCTGATGGTTCACAGTATCAAAGGCAGCAGACAGGTCTAGAAGGACAAGAGCAGAGGAGAGAGAGTTAGCTTTAGCAGTGCGGAGAGTCTCCGTGACACAGAGAAGAGCAGTCTCAGTTGAATGACCAGTCCTGAAACCTGATTGGTTTGGATCAAGAAGGTCATTCTGAGAGAGATAGCAAGAGAGTTGGCTAAAGACGGCACGCTCAATAGTTTTGGAAAGAAAAGAAAGAAGGGATACTGGTCTGTAGTTGTTGACATCAGTGGGGTCGAGTGTTGGTTTTTTGAGGAGGGGAGCAACTCTCGCTCTCTTGAAGACGGAAGGGACATGGCCAGCGGTCAAGGATGAGTTGATCAGCGAGGTGAGGTAGGGGAGAAGGTCACCGGAGATGGTCTGGAGAAGGGAGGAGGGGATGGGGTCAAGCGGGCAGGTTGTTGGGCGGCCTGCAGTCACAAGTCGCAGGATTTTATCTGGAGAGAGAGGGGAGAAAGAAGTCAAAGCATAGGGTAGGGCAGTGTGAGCAGGACCAGCAGTGTTATTAGACTTAACAAACGAGGATCGGATGTCGTCAACCTTCTTTTCAAAGTGGTTGACGAAGTCATCCACAGAGAGAGAGGAGGTGGGGGGGGGGGGAGGAGGATTCAGGAGGGAGGAAAATGTGGCAAAGAGCTTCCTAGGGTTAGAGGCAGATGCTTGGAATTTAGAGTGGTAGAAAGTTTCATCATGTTGTCAAGAGTCCATGTTACTGCAAAAACTGACTCAACCTCACGAATGCCCGGCCGTCACCTCTTCATTCAGCTGTTCGTTCCACTATATATATATATATATATATATATATATATATATATATATATATATATATATATATATATATAATATCTACAGTGAGGGGAAAAAAGTATTTGATCCCCTGCTGATTTTGTACGTTTGCCCACTGACAAAGACATGATCAGTCTATAACAACAACAAAAATCCTGAAAAACGCATGTCAAAAATGTTATAAATTGATTTGCATTTTAATGAGGGAAATAAGTATTTGACCCCTCTGCAAAACCCTTGTTGGCAATCACAGAGGTCAGACGTTTCTTGTAGTTGGCCACCAGGTTTGCACACATCTCAGGAGGGATTTTGTTCCACTCCTCTTTGCAGATCTTCTCCAAGTCATTAATGTTTTGAGGCTGACGTTTGGCAACTTGAACCTTCATCTCCCTCCACAGTTTTTCTATGGGATTAAGGTCTGGAGACTGGCTAGGCCACTCCAGGACCTTAATGTGCTTCTTCTTAAGCCACTCCTTTGTTGCCTTGGCCGTGTGTTTTGGGTCATTGTCATGCTGGAATACCCATCCACGACCCATTTTCAATGCCCTGGCTGAGGGAAGGAGGTTCTCACCCTAGATTTGACGGTACATGGCCCCGTCCATCGTCCCTTTGATGCGGTGAAGTTGTCCTGTCCCCTTAGCAGAACAACACCCCCAAAGCATAATGTTTCCACCTCCATGTTTGACGGTGGGGATGGTGTTCTTGGGGTCATAGGCAGCATTCCTCCTCCTCCAAACACGGCGAGTTGAGTTGATGCCAAAGAGCTCCATTTTGGTCTCATCTGACCACAACACTTTCACCCAGTTCTCCTCTGAATCATTCAGATGTTCATTGGCGAACTTCAGACGGGCATGTATATGTGCTTTCTTGAGCAGGGGGACCTTGCGGGCGCTGCAGGATTTCAGTCCTTCACAGCGTAGTGTGTTACCAATTGTTTTCTTGGTGACTATGGTCCCAGCTGCCTTGAGATCATTGACAAGATCCTCCCGTGTAGTTCTGGGCTGATTCCTCACCGTTCTCATGATCATTGCAACTCCACGAGGTGAGATCTTGCATGGAGCCCCAGGCCAAGGGAGATTGACAGTTCTTTTGTGTTTCTTCCATTTGCGAATAATCGCACCAACTGTTGTCACCTTCTCACCAAGCTGCTTGGCGATGGTCTTGTAGCCCATTCCAGCCTTGTGTAGGTCTACAATCTTGTCCCAGACATCCTTGGAGAGCTCTTTGGTCTTGGCCATGGTGGAGAGTTTGGAATCTGATTGATTGATTGCTTCTGTGGACAGGTGTCTTTTATACAGGTATCAATCTGAGATTAGGAGCACTCCCTTTAAGAGTGTGCTCCTAATCTCAGCTCGTTACCTGTATAAAAGACACCTGGGAGCCAGAAATCTTTCTGATTGAGAGGGGGTCAAATACTTATTTCCCTCATTAAAATGCAAATCAATTTATAACATTTTTGACATGTGTTTTTCTGGATTATTTTGTTGTTATTCTGTCTCTCACTGTTCAAATAAACCTACCATTAAAATTATAGACTGATCATTTCTTTGTCAGTGGGCAAATACACACACACACACACAGTGCCTTCCAAAAGTATTCATCCCCCTTGGCGTTTTTCCTATTTTGTTGCATTACAACCTGTAATTTAAATGGATTTTTATTTGGAATTAATGTAATGGACATGGACAAAATAGTCAAAATTGGTGAAGTGAAATTAAAAACATTTTAGCCGTACACTCCACAGAGCTGGGCTTTACGGAAGAGTGGCCAGAAAAAGCCATTGCTTAAAGAAAAAATAAGCAAACACGTTTGGTGTTCGCCAAAAGGCATGTGGGAGACTCCTCAAACATATGGAAAAGGTACTCTGGTAAAATTTAGCTTTTTGGCCATCAAGGAAAATGCTATGTCTGGCGCAAACCCAACACCTCTCATCACCCCGAGAACACCATCCCCACAGTGAAGCATGGTGGTGGCAGCATCATGCTGTGGGGATGTTTTTCATCGTCAGGGACTGGGAAACTGGTCAGAATTGAAGGAATGTTGGATGGCGCTAAATACAGGGACATTCTTGAGGGGAAACCTGTTTCAGTCTTCCAGAGATTTGAGACTGGGACGGAGGTTCAATTTTCCAGCAGGACAATGACCCTAAGCATACTGTTAAAGCAACACTCGAGTGGTTTAAAGGGAAACATTTAAATGTCTTGGAATGGCCTAGTCAAAGCCCAGACCTCAATCCAATTGAGAATCTGTTGTA
Organism: Coregonus lavaretus; assembly: GCF_964263955.1. Classification (NCBI taxonomy): domain Eukaryota; kingdom Metazoa; phylum Chordata; class Actinopteri; order Salmoniformes; family Salmonidae; genus Coregonus; species Coregonus lavaretus. The sequence continues at coordinate 5,414,134 of NC_139993.1, read as the reverse complement.
TGACTTAAAGATTGCTGTACACCAGCGGAACCCATCCAACTTGAAGGAGCTGGAGCAGTTTTGCCTTGAAGAATGGGCAAAAATCCCAGTGGCTAGATGTGCCAAGCTTATAGAGACATACCCCAAGAGACTTGCAGCTGTAATTGCTGCAAAAGGTGGCTCTACAAAGTATTGACTTTGGGGAGGTGAATAGTTATGCATGCTCAAGTTTTCGGTTTCTTTGTGTCTTATTTGTTGTTTGTTTTGCAAGAAAAAATATTTTGCATCTTCAAAGTGGTAGGCATGTTGTGTAAATCAAATGATACAAACCCCCCCCAAAATCCATTTTTTAATTCCAGGTTGTAAGGCAACAAAATAGGAAAAATGCCAAGGGGGATGAATACTTTCGCAAGACACTGTATATAATACTCACTCGGCAGTTTATTAGGCATGGATTCTACAAAGTGTCGGAAACGTTCCACAGGGATGTTGGTCCGTACTGACGCTATGGCTTCACGTAGTTGCTGCAGATTGGACAGCGGTACATTCATGCTGCAAACAGGCCGTTCCATCTTATCCCCAAGATGCTCTTTTGGGTTGAGGTCTAGGGACTGTGCAGGTCACTCAAGTAAACTGAACTCGCTGTCATGTTCCAGGCAATGTTTTTCCACTCCTCAGTTGTCCAGTGGTTTTGATCACGTGCCCACTGGAGCCGCTTGTGGTTGTCTGCTGCAATAGCCCATCCGTGACAAGTATTGACGAGTTATGCGTTCGTAGATGCTGTTCTGCACACCACTGTTGTACTGCGCCGTTATTTGTCTGTTTGTGGCCCGCCTGTTAGCGTGCACGATTCTTGTCATTCTCCTTCGACCCCTCTCATCAAATAGCTGTAACTTCGTAAATGGGGTGGCTTACCTAATATACTGGCCTGTGAGTGTATATATTTTCATGACGGTCTTCATCCATAACCGTCAGTTACACGCTTATACCGTAATTGTGTCGACCCTAGCTTAAAATGTAAGGGTGTCCCGGGGACGATAAAAAATATGTCTGGGACTGTTCAAAACAGACTCTGGGACAGTTCTGGGATGATGGATCCAAAGTTCATACAACCACGGTTTTATCCGAAAATTTTAAAACACAATGAGGCTGCAACGAGGCTGTTGGAACAGATCAGAACGTTAAGCTTAAAATGTTGATAAACTGTTATTTCTTCACATTATATGCACAGCAATACGCACAAATGTTCCAAAATGCAAAAAAAAATATGCAAACTGTTCTAATGAGCACTGCAAATGCCAGCGGTTTCATGTGACAGAGATGGAAATAAATATCAGTTTAGAAAGAGGGGAAATCTAAAGATGCAGCAACTAGCATGGGTTGTTCATATGACTAGGATTATGCCTTTGGCTGCTGAAAGAAAGTTGATTTGGAAATGAAGAGAATAGCAGAGAAATGCTGGTTAAAAAAATAATTAAATGTTTCTATGGTCGGATTTTGGCTAAGCTACCTTGAAGCAAGGTAAGACATGCCTCATAATATGAAGTAAAACATCCAGGTTTTTTGTTACTCAGATTGGTGATGTGCAGTGCACAACAGGCACTTGCATTTCTCTCCTTTCTGGTGACCATTTGATTTGAACTAGTATGTTGACAGAAACAAGCCTTCATGTTATTTATCCTACATTATATTTGTCAAACTTGATTGCAGTTTAACCCATCTTTAATTAATTAAGTCTCTAAAGTTTGCCTACATTTCTGCCGCCTCCCTCATGTCAGCATGTTTGCTGTAGCCAATGAGCTAATATCACCTTTGACATGTAGGCTAATTATTTACGTACATTTATGAAAAATAGTTTCGAATATTGTTCCAATGTTGGCCTTTTTAGAGTCAAATATTTGAAAGTGAATTTCTGGCTCAGTTGATAGCCCAATTTATCTATTTCAGTAGTACACTTATTTACCTTTTAAATCACTGTCAATGACCAATAGGTCTTAGACCTAGTAAACAAGTATTTTAATTTTGGCCTGTTCAGTTTGGGACGGTTGAAATTACACTTTGGGACGGTGATGAAAAAAGTACATCTCGAGCCCTGGTGTTAGTGCATGTTCAAGTGTACGTGTGCACATGCATGTGCAAGTTAGTGTGAGGATGACAGCTACAACTAGCATTGTCCCGTTTGGCCTTTTTACATCCCATTCAGACTGAAGAGCTCAGACACAGAAGCTGTAGAAAGGCCAAAGTCCTCCACTGTTAACACTCTCCTCCCACTCTCCTCCTCTCTACCTGGCCATCAGCTTCTCCATTCCTCTCGGCACCCACAAAACCCTCAACCCTCAGTCCTCAGCCCTCGCTTCAACTCTGTCTGTTTTGGACTATAGTTGGAGCCTGGAAATGGCATGAACATGTAGCTACTTTATGCATAGAGTTGCCTGTTAGCATTTGCCTAGAGATAGTACTAACAATTGGGTAGTCTCGCAACTTTTCAGCCCCCTCCACTGTTCTTAATGTCCAACTGTGTCTGGCTGCCCCACTCTACCCATTCACTTGGCTTGTCTCCTGATTCTCTGTAGTATCCTACTCTAGGCCTACCATCTAGCCTATCTGGCTGTTAGAGTTGGGCTACAACTACAAATTGGGTTGTGTTCCATTTTTTAAGCCTCCAATTCCTAGCCTCCCAATGTGCCAGTCCCACACTACCAATTCACTTGGACTGCCTCTTGATTCCCACTTGCCCCCTGTTTGTCTTGGCCCTCTATCTTCTGTCTTCCACTGCCTCCAATTTGTATGCAGCTACAGCCACCAGAATAGAGCTCTTACTTAAAATGTGATTTGCTCCTGTAGCTCATCCCTGCTGTTTGTGTTCACTACATGGAAGCATGCATCATGAGTGTCTGTATTGGGCATTAGTAATACATGGGATTTCTGTGTGATCTAAAAATGAGGATTCATTTGGTATGCGGCGGTGCTTCATATTGAGTGTTTGTGCATTAGACTACATGGTGTTTGGAAAGCTGTTGTCATGTTTACCAGAATGACCACCCCTGCTACACTAATGAGTGTTTTACCTTCGTGCCATCTGATACCCTCAGAGCTTGATGGGGTCTCGTTTTGTGTTTGAGTGACTTTTTCTTACGGGAGTCATTACATTTCCGTAATCAATTTTCTCTGAAACAGTTGTTTGGATTCCAATATGCATGTTTTACTAGGCTATTGGTTCTAATGTTCACGTGTCCGCCTTCTCATCCTATCCGTGCTCAGCGTGTGTGCCTGTGTTGTGTGTCAATACATGTCGTGTCTGTTGTTAGTTGTACTTGTTTGTAAGCTCTTGACCCGTGAGTGAGTAACACGTAAGGGCTTGTAGGCCTCTGACCCACTAAACCACTACAACCAAGTAGATTCACTTTCCCTGACTTCTGTAGTATGTTCTATACTGAGCTGTGAGCAGCGCCAAACATGCCTGTCCTGAGCTGTTCTAAATCTGGCCCTCACTACACTTATGCTAAGTCTGTGTACACTACTTCTAAACCAGCCTCGTCTCAGTACATGCAGTTCTTAAAATGCAAGCACTGATCCAAGGTCTGTTTTGGTTAAAGGTGTTACACATAGGATTTTAATGAATTTTTGCATGGTATTTTAAGAACATTTCCATAATATATCTCCAGTAATAGCGGAATGATAGTGTTTCTCAGTATTACTTACCTGCCAGAGTTGTGATTGGCTGTGATATTCGCCTATTGATTTCTCCGGCCGGAGCAGCATCTTTTGTCAAAATGGGAAAGCTGTTTTTGTGGCTGTGTTATCTAGTGGAAATCCGGTCAAGTGGCCAATATAGAAATCATTCTGTCATTTCCTGGTTGCTAAAATTCTACAATGTTTCGCTTAATTACAGTTTGTGAGAAAACAAGCCCTGAATAGTGTAGGGCATCATTGTACTTCTAAATCACTGTGAAATCTTTTCAATAACAAAATATAGCGTTTTTGAAGCTGGTGGACCAAAACCGAAAGTAAAAGTCTCAAGCCCAAGTTTCCGGCATGTTGCAGGGAAATGGGAACCAGGGGAGGGGGAGATTTATTTTGAATGCATCCAAGTGCTGTTGCAAGTCACCTAGCTTCCACATATGGGAAGAATTCTGAGAAATTCTAGGTGTAGCACCTTTAGTAGATTCTAAGAATTCTCTGAATTTGAATAGGGCAAGCTTATCCTGGCTCTGTACTTTGATGCAACTCTTACCTGACGTGAGCATGAAGTTGCCATTAATACTAATGTGTGACATTCAACTCAAGGTCCTCAGTTCAAGTCAAATCGCACCTGTTCAGAAACAAATGGCATGTTTCTCAGCTCAGTTGAAAGCTTTGCAGAATATCTCCACAGTCACAATTCCTTTCTTCGACACAGATGCCATCATGACTCACAACATTTCACAGCATCAGTTGCGCAATATAATCAAACACGTTTGCACAAACAAATGCAATGCCTTTCTGTAAATCCCTTTACATTTTCCCCATACATTATTCTACAGCATGATGAGTCAAACTCAAACACTTTCATGTCCCCATCAGCCCATTCACTGTGTCTGAAGACTCTTCTCAGAAAACCAATGTTTGTTTACACAAAGAATAGTTTATCCTTTTGATTCTGCTCTCTCCATCGATAAGGCTTTTTGACAGCTCCTCATTGGATGTCCTTGAGGTGGTGGCTGCGACGGGTGCCGCAATCTGAACGAGCATCTGGGGTTATACACACGTCACTGGCGCCCGGCGCCGACGGTAAAAACAGCAACGCGTGTGTGTGTGCGCACGCTCATGACTCACTTTAATTACGATGTGGAGCTGTTTGAATAGCTACATACACACGTTCTGGAGTTGTTTCAATAGCTGTAAGTCTATCGCCGATGTCGGGGTGTCCAGGAGCGCTAGTCGCTACATTGTTTGTTTGTATTGTATTTGTATTGCTGAGGATCATTGCGCTAACAGAGGCTGATGTCCTCCTACTGATCCATTGACAGGCAAGAAAAATTAACACAAACCAAAGCAATTACTTCATCCTCTGAGGGACATTTGTTATTGACTTGAAACGCGTAACATAGGTGATGCTTTACAGTCAAACCACTGCTGAATGACAAGGCCTCTTTAGTTTTGACACTGTACTAAGCAACCTTCTTTATCCCACATAACCAATTGTATTTTTCCCCCAGTCTGGAACAGCATGATGTCCATTCAGTATTCAAGAAGGATAAACTCAAATGTAGTGATGTTTGGAAGGGCTATTGAATTGAGGAGGTGCACAACAGAGATGCTTCACAGTCAAGCTACAGTACTGCTGAATGACAAGGCTTCTGTTTACATTGCTTAGTACAATCTTCTCTTTCCATTCCATACACACCAATTGAAAACATGTTTTTTTTCTCCATGATAAAACATGTATTCTCTCCTTTTTCCCCAGTTAGTTACATCTTAAGGGGTCCATTCAGTGTTCAAGATCCAAAGAAAATAATTCAATTGACCATCAAATGTGTTGAGTTGTATGTGGGTTATTGCGTAACCAAAACATCAGTGTTGGTTAGAGTGATTAGGGTATAGCTACAGGGGTGGCCTTAAACTCTTAGGGCATTGTGAGAGCCGATGTCTAGACTGGTCTGAGGGGTTTTCTGTTGCATCCAGAACAGCTCAGTCAAGCCTTCTTTATTGGCTATCTAGGAAGTTGCACGTGTACCGTAACATAAAGGGTTGTATGTGAGCCAAGCTGTTGTACTGTTATCTGTTGTACTGTTTGGTCTTAGTTTCTAGAGGCATGTATTCTACCCTACAGATGTTGCCGTCTTTGTTACCGTACATTAATGCACAACCTTGGTCTAGGTCTCGGATTAATGCACTTGTTCTTTGTTAGATGTAGAGAATATAAATCTATTTGCTTCTCTTTTCTCAAGGAACAGAGAGCTTCTAGAATGCCTCATGTTTCAGATGAGCTCCCAGTGCATATTAAGTGTCATATTCCAATCATCTAAATATCCATCTACATTCTCCTGCTCTGGGTTGTCAAGGTAAAGTGAAGAGCATGAGGCATACGCATGTCTTGGTATACCTCTGAACGACTACTCAATCAGCAGTCTCCATCATTTATGTGCACACACACATTCTTCCTTCACACACATTTTCCATACACACATCTGTCACTCAACCAGCTTTCTTCCGCCATTTGGTGCTTTGATTGCTTTTGAACCTGGGGACCTCGGCTTTCCCACTCTCCCCCAGTTAGCGACTGTGGGGACGGCCGTTCTAAGGGATCCCTAGTGTGTGTGTGTGTGTGTGTGTGTGTGTGTGTGTCCATCCCCCAGCTAATGGTCTCCTGTCTGAAGGTCCGGCTAGTGGATGTCTGAATAAACCACTTGCTCACAGACAGAAACCACTGCTTGTCTTCTAGCCTACTGTACAGTACAGGGCTTATACTAAGAGTTCCACTAGGCTGCCCTTTACTTCTTCTGCGCTCTTCATTCCAAAGTGCCAGAAAGACACTGGTTTTATGTGTCGACAATTCAGTTACAGCTCATTGATATAGGATGACATTGTATATATGCCAGTTTGACTGATTTCTGGGAAATGAATGTTGAATAGTACAAAAAGGCTCCACTCTTGAATAGGATTTTTAGGCTGTCGAAATTGCTTTTACATTTTATTCATTTTAGCAGACGCTCTTATCCAGAGCAACTTACAGGAGCAATTTGGGTTAAGTGCCTTTCTCAAGGGCACACAACATACTTTTTACCTAGTCGCCTCAGGGATTCGAATCAGCGACCTTTCGGTTACTGGCCCAATGCTCTTCACCTCTAGGCTACCTGCCGCCCTGTCTTGTCCTTGCCATTCTCTTTGCCACTGACAAGTGTATTGAGTCAACATGCATTACTACCGTGCTCCAGACACTTATGCGCCGAGTGCATTCTCCAAGGATGTTCTCTTGAGTATGTTCTTGTGAGGACGAGAGTGTGGAGAACGCATAAACCATTACATTTGAGAAGCACTCACACTTCCCATACTGTATTACCTCACGCTGCACCTCCCAATTCACTGAACCTTATTCCAGCCAGGACAGTGGCAACAATAGAGACGAAACACGATATACACAAAGCAAACGTTTTACTTCAACTATCAGCTATATACAGTATATGTGAATCGTAATAATGTAGCTAACCGGATAGTTTAACAGGCAAAAATGACCTAAAACGAATGTTTAGCTAGCTAAAAATAGTAGCTAGCCCATTAACACTATTGACTTAATATGGGCTTGCGGTCTGCACACACTACAAGGGATATTGTAGGCAGGTAAACATGCCAAAATGAACACAGCATGTATTTATTAACGTATCAAGTTAAAATATTGTAATCAGGCAACATATGCGATGTGAATAGACAACATTTAATTCCGAAGTCTGTATTTTCTCTCGCTTCAGTGAAAATAATGGCCGCCATTGATTTAAAAAATAATAATAATTGCGAATTTGGGTACGTATTAGAGAAGTGCCCCCCCCCGTGCTCCAATTTGCGTGCTCGCAGCACGGTAGTATGCATTTTGAGAAACACCCTGTGTTTATTTGATTCAAAGGTGCATTTAAAAGACCCTGTACTTGATCACACTGGTAAGACTGATCCTATTGTAATGTAGGGATGTGAGCGTCTGGCCTTGGCCTTGTGTTAGAGCTGATCTAAGGAGGTTCAGGTCTGGGCCTGTCTGCCCTCCTCAAAGCTGCTTGCTTAGCTACAGCATCCTTCCTTCCTTCTGCAGGAGCATGCCCCTTGAGTGCAACGTGACTCTCCTTCTCACTGTCTATTATGCTGAGGTGTGTGTGTATCCGTGCGTGTTTACAAAGAGGTTGCAACGTATCCTTCTATTAGTCACACACCCCTCAGAATCGCAATTGATGTGCGTCAATATGAGTGTTAAAAGTAAAGAGACTAGAAACCCACAGACCCAGTTCTCAGAATTCGTAGATTATCTTCAGATTCTGAGAACTGTGTCTCAAGCTTTCGCTCTCTACTTTTCTTCACTCTTTTCACTGCCTTCCATGCTGTGAGCCCGTGACACAATTAGTAGTTGAGAGAGCCACACAGGATTATCTGCTTTTTACTGCTACAGAGAATGGGACTGCAGCCTTATAGCTGATCATTAGAGCGTTTTCTCCCACTCTCGTTCCATCTTCGGTCTCCTCTCGCAAGCTTCACACAGAACAGAGCAGGGCTTTAATTAAAATGTGAAGCCTGATTCCATCTGAGCCCTCTGTAAACCCCACGGTGGGTTAATAAAAGTACTAGAGGGAGTGTCTGTCCTGTGAAAGGACTGAGAGAGCCCTCAACGATGAATTTAATGCACACATTTGTGACATGGCAGGCGTGATGCACATATGTACACACAAACTGCTGAGGATTCACTCTTTGTTCATGACTCTCACATAATCTCTCACATCAGCACACACTCGCCGCACTGCTTAGGATTCAGTCTGTCTCCTCAAACTTTTGTGTTTCTGTCCTCTGGCCAGACAGGGAACTTTTATGTTCCCTGTCACTGAAGGCTTCGGTGGCTACATGTGAGAGGAAAGGAGAGTGTGCCCGTGTTTGTGTGTGTGTGTATGCCAGCCGAGGTGGGCTCATGTGGGCTCAGGACACTGACTGGAGTGTGGCAGGGCTGGCCCTTGGCACTGAGGATCAATAGGCAGGGCAGAGCGAGGGGCAGCAGGGTGTAGAGAAAGAAAAGGAGGAGAGAAACAGGGAGGAGGAGGAGAAGAGGTAAGCCTTTTCTGTACTGGCTGACTGGACATCACTTTGTATGAGCTGAGCTTCCTCATTCTCTCTTTCACCTGTATATTTTTTTAAATCTTGCGATTTTCTTTCTAGCTCTCTTTGTGGTAGTGCTTTTGATCATTTTCAGCCTTTTCTTTTACTCTCTAGTTTGTCATATTAAATAAACTTGATGTGTCTTATGACCATCTTCAGTTCTCTCTAACTAGGCCTTGCATTCTAAATGAAGTCTTCTCACAATACTCTGTTCTCTGTGAAGTTTCCCTTTAGTTAATTAGCAGAGATTTAAATAAAGAGAAAAGGGAGGGAGAAGGTGTGTGTGTGAAAAAGTAGGGAAGAACAAGAAAAGAAGAAAGTGTGGCAAAATGAAAATGGTTCAACACATACAGGTTCCACACATACAGAGATGTACTCTGGTACCTGCTTCAGAGGGTGGTAAGTGTCTTTGTGCAGATTGTAGAAGCATGGGAAGACACTCTGGGTGAAGTTGTGTGAGTGTGGCTGTGCCCACCTCCTCTCCTTCCTACCATACTGTTAGGTAGCGTTACAGAAACCATTGGGACGTTTCCGATTCAGCCTCTGAAGGGGACTGACTACCCACCTGGCCAGCTGTGTGTCTTTACAGTACAGCTACAATACAGTACATTAAAGCTCTGACAAGGCAGACTGCCTCTGTACCTCTGTTACGATCTATATAAACAACCTGTGCTGGGAGATGGGACGGGAAAAGAGTGGGGGTAGAGAGAAAGTGGAGAGGTAATAAAGCCTTGTTCACACACTGGCAGTTTGAAGTGACTCAAATCTGATCTATTTCCTGTAGTTTGAGCAGCCAAAAAGCACATAGAATCTGATATTTTCCATAGGTGGTTGTAAATCAGATACAAATCTGATTCCTGGCCATGCGACTGTTGTGGCTAGCCAAAAAGGACTTGTTTTGAAAGTTGGAGCATCCTTTGAGGGGACTGGGAGTCTTCCATTGCAGGCACTGTCACCTTAGCTAGCTACACAACGTCTGAGTGAGAGGAAGCACGAGCACCACCACCAATCAGCCTACGCCACTGCGCAGACACCTGTCGTTACTATAACAACTAGCGGTAGACATGTCAGTCAGCAAATGACTGCTGTCTGAACACATACACTACGTGACCAAAAGTATGTGGACATCTACTCGTAGAACATCTCATTCCAAAATCATGGGCATTAATATGGAGTTGGTCCCCCCTTTGCTGTTATAACAGCCTCCACTCTCCTGGGAAGACTTTCCACTAGATGTTGGAACATTGCTGAGGAGACTTTCTTCCATTCAGCCACGAGCATTAGTGAGGTCGGGCACTGATGTTGGGCGATTAGGCCTGGCTCGAAGTCGGAGTTGCAATTCATCCCAAAGGTGTTTGATGGGGTTGAGGTCAGGGCTCTGTGCAGGCTAGTCAAGTTCTTCCACATCGATCTTGACAAACCATTTCTGTATGGACCTTGCTTTGTGCACGGGGGCATTGTCATGCTGAAACAGGAAAGGGCCTTCCCCAAACGGTTGCCACAAAGTTGGAAGCACAGAATTGTCTAGAATGTCATTGTATGCTGTAGCGTTAACATTTCCCTTCACTGGAACTAAGGGGCCTAGCCTGAACCATGAAAAACAGCCCCAGTTCATTATTTCTCCTCCACCAAACTTTACTGTCAGATGGTGAAGCGTGATTCATCACTCCAGAGAACGCGTTTCCACTGCTCCAGAGTCCAATGGCGGCGAGCTTTACAGAACTCCAGCCAACGCTTGGCATTGCGCACGGTGATCTTTGGCTTGTGTGCGGCTGCTCGGCCATGGAAACCCATTTCATGAAGCTCCCGATGAACAGTTCTTGTGCTAATGTTGCTTCCAGAGGCAGTTTGGAACACGGTAGTGAGTGTTGCAAGCTACGCGCTTCAGCACTCGGCGGTCCTGTTCTGTGAGCTTGTGTGGCCTACCACTTTGTGGCTGAGACGTTGCTTTTTGGACAGTCAGTATTCCAGAACGGATTTGAAAAACAAAACCGATTTGAGCATTAAGGCCTCCAGTATGAACAAAGCAGAAGGGTGATAGAAAGGATATATGCAGGGAGACTGAGGAAGAGACAGAAAGAGGCAGACTGAAGGCGTTTAACTTGTCTGTATTCTCCGGGTGTGCCCCAAATGTCATCCTATTCCCTATAAAAAGCCCTATGAGCCTTGGTCAAAAGTAGTGCACATTTGGAACACAACCTCTCTCTCTGGAGCCATTCATCACAGCCACTCTGTGACTAAAGCCAGCCTAATGAAGACTGATAGCTACTGGAGCAGGATACATGAGTAGGTTATCTCTATATTAAGCCCGCACATCGTTAGGAAGGCAACCTATGTATGACAGTGATTCGGACAGTGAGGGAAAAAAGTATTTGATCCCCTGCTGATTTTGTACGTTTGCCCACTGACAAAGACATGATCAGTCTAAAATTTTAATGGTAGGTTTATTTGAACAGTGAGAGACAGAACAACAACAAAAAAATCCAGAATAACGCATGTCAAAAATGTTATAAATTGACTTGCATTTTAATGAGGGAAATAAGAATTTGACCCCCTCTCAATCAGAAAGATTTCTGGCTCCCAGGTGTCTTTTTATACAGGTAACGAGCTGAGATTAGGAGCACACTCTTAAAGGGAGTGCTCCTAATCTGTTTTTTACCTGTATAAAAGACACCTGTCCACAGAAGCAATCAATCAATCAATCAGATTCCAAACTCTCCACCATGGCCAAGACCAAAGAGCTCTCCAAGGATGTCAGGGACAAGATTGTAGACCTACACAAGGCTGGAATGGGCTACAAGACCATCGCCAAGCAGCTTGGTGAGAAAGTGACAACAGTTGGTGCGATTATTCGCAAATGGAAGAAACACAAAATAACTGTCAATCTCCCTCGGCCTGGGGCTCCATGCAAGATCTCACCTCGTGGAGTTGCAATGATCATGAGAACGGTGAGGAATCAGCCCAGAACTACACGGGAGGATCTTGTCAATGATCTCAAGGCAGCTGGGACCATAGTCACCAAGAAAACAATTGGCAACACACTACGCCGTGAAGGACTGAAATCCTGCGGCGCCCGCAAGGTCCCCCTGCTCAAGAAAGCACATATACATGCCCGTCTGAAGTTTGCCAATGAACATCTGAATGATTCAGAGGAGAACTGGGTGAAAGTGTTGTGGTCAGATGAGACCAAAATGGAGCTCTTTGGCATCAACTCAACTCGCTGTGTTTGGAGGAGGAGGAATGCTGCCTATGACCCCAAGAACACCATCCCCACCGTCAAACATGGAGGTGGAAACATTATGCTTTGGGGGTGTTTTTCTGCTAAGGGGACAGGACAACTTCACCGCATCAAAGGGACGATGGACGGGGCCATGTACCGTCAAATCTTGGGTGAGAACCTCCTTCCCTCAGCCAGGGCATTGAAAATGGGTTGTGGATGGGTATTCCAGCATGACAATGACCCAAAACACACGGCCAAGGCAACAAAGGAGTGGCTCAAGAAGAAGCACATTAAGGTCCTGGAGTGGCCTAGCCAGTCTCCAGACCTTAATCCCATAGAAAATCTGTGGAGGGAGCTGAAGGTTCGAGTTGCCAAACGTCAGCCTCGAAACCTTAATGACTTGGAGAAGATCTAAAAAGAGGAGTGGGACAAAATCCCTCCTGAGATGTGTGAAAACCTGGTGGCCAACTACAAGAAACGTCTGACCTCTTTGATTGCCAACAAGGGTTTTGCCACCAAGTACTAAGTCATTTTTTACAGATGGGTCAAATACTTATTAACCTCATTAAGATGCAAATCAATTTATAACATTTCTGACATGCGTTTTTCTGGATTTTTTTGTTGTAATTCTGTCTCTCACTGCTCAAATAAACCTACCATTAAAATTATAGACTGATCATTTCTTTGTCAGTGGGCAAACGTACAAAATCAGCAGGGGATCATACTTTTTTCCCTCACTGTAGTTGGACCTTTGGCCCTTTTTCTGGATGGTCCACTTTAACCTGCTTCAACCCACTTCAACATACTTGGAGCCTTGACGTTATGTCCATCTGTTAGCCTTGTTAATCCATTCATGCTCATGATGCAGTGGTTTTCATTTAAATAGATTGGACCTTTTAAGTGTTAGACCGAGTTGGTCCTTTGGTCCTCCTTCAGGTCTACTTGAGCCTACTTTAACCTACTATGGCTTTTTACATTATATCCATCTGTTAAGCCATTCATGCAGTGGTTTCCATTGAAATGAATTGCATCTCATTTAATTACATTGAAAGTTATGGTCAAGTGATTTGGTTTGAACATTGCTTTGCACTAGAAATACCTTTTTGGTTTTTGGAACCTGATCATCTCTGAAGGTTGAGCCTACCTTTCCATTTTCCATTACTGGTTTATTTTTTGGGCTGTCACCCAATACCACTTTCCTAATCCTCTTCTTTAATAGAGGGCTCATCCCTCTTTCATGTGCCACCTAGACTGGATCTGTTTTCCACCATGTCCCAGAGAGGGAGAGCGAGAGGGAGAGCGAGAGGGAGAGCAGGCAGGTAGAGGAGAGGAAAAGGTACACACAGAGGTGGGAACACTGGTGAGATGTAGACAGGCCGAGAGAATCCCTTCATGGTATATTTTACTGAGGGCCTAAAAACACAATCACGGTGGTAATATGTTGTAACTTGTAATGTGATTAGGTCCGCCTGCTCATCATCCCCATCACATGCCAAGAGCATCTTACACTGCTATTTTAAGCTTATTTTGTACCTCGTGGAACTTAAGTGTAATAATGCAATATTGAGTTTCCTCAGTTTCTCTTAATTAGATTTCATGTCTGTAATGTGAATTAAATGTAATTTGGTGCGTTTAGCCTCTCATACAGAACTTTTGTCCTTGGTATCAATCTCAAGATATCTGTTACATATACAGTGGGGAGAACAAGTATTTGATACACTGCCGATTTTGCAGGTTTTCCTACTTACAAAGCATGTAGAGGTCTGTCATTTTTATCATAGGTACACTTCAACTGTGAGAGATGGAATCTAAAACAAAAATCCAGAAAATCACATTGTATGATTTTTAAGTAATTCATTTGCATTTTATCGCATGACATAAGTATTTGATACATCAGAAAAGCAGTACTTAATATTTGGTACAGAAACCTTTGTTTGCAATTACATAGATCATATGTTTCCTGTAGGTCTTGACCAGGTTTGCACACACTGCAGCAGGGATTTTGGCCCACTCCTCCATACAGACCTTCTCCAGATCCTTCAGGTTTCGGGGCTGTCGCTGGGCAATACGGACTTTCAGCTCCCTCCAAAGATTTTCTATTGGGTTCAGGTCTGGAGACTGGCTAGGCCACTCCAGGACCTTGAGATGCTTCTTACGGAGCCACTCCTTAGTTGCCCTGGCTGTGTGTTTCGGGTCGTTGTCAGGCTGGAAGACCCAGCCACGACCCATCTTCAATGCTCTTACTGAGGGAAGGAGGTTGTTGGCCAAGATCTCGCGATACATGGCCCCATCCATCCTCCCCTCAATACGGTGCAGTCGTCCTGTCCCCTTTGCAGAAAAGTATCCCCAAAGAATGATGTTTCAACCTCCATGCTTCACGGTTGGGATGGTGTTCTTGGGGTTGTACTCATCCTTCTTCTTCCTCCAAACACGACGAGTGGAGTTTAGACCAAAAAGCTCTATTTTTGTCTCATCAGACCACATGACCTTCTCCCATTCCTCCTCTGGATCATCCAGATGGTCATTGGCAAACTTCAGACGGGCCTGGACATGCGCTGGCTTGAGCAGGGGGACCTTGCGTGCGCTGCAGGATTTTAATCCATGATGGCGTAGTGTGTTACTAATGGTTTTCTTTGAGACTGTGGTCCCAGCTCTCTTCAGGTCATTGACCAGGTCCTGCCGTGTAGTTCTGGGCTGATCCCTCACCTTCCTCATGATCATTGATGCCCCACGAGGTGAGATCTTGCATGGAGCCCCAGACCGAGGGTGATTGACCGTCATCTTGAACTTCTTCAATTTTTTTATAATTGTGCCAACAGTTGTTGCCTTCTCACCAAGCTGCTTGCCTATTGTCCTGTAGCCCATCCCAGCCTTGTGCAGGTCTACAATTTTATCCCTGATGTCCTTACACAGCTCTCTGGTCTTGGCCATTGTGGAGAGGTTGGAGTCTGTTTGATTGAGTGTGTGGACAGGTGTCTTTTATACAGGTAACGAGTTCAAACAGGTGCAGTTAATACAGGTAATGAGTGGAGAACAGGAGGGCTTCTTAAAGAAAAACTAACAGGTCTGTGAGAGCTGGAATTCTTACTGGTTGGTAGGTGATCAAATACTTATGTCATGCAATAGAATGCAAATTAATTATTTAAAAATCATACAATGTGATTTTCTGGATTTTTGTTTTAGATTCCGTCTCTCACAGTTGAAGTGTACCTATGATAAAAATGACAGACCTCTACATGCTTTGTAAGTAGGAAAACCTGCAAAATCGGCAGTATATCATATACTTGTTCTCCCCACTGTATGTCTCTATATCAGCAGGGTGGATTCCACTTCTATTAGATTAGGAAATTCAGGCTATTTTTAACTCTTTCCTGGTTTTCCTTGAATAGGGCGGGAGGGCAGAAGGATGCACGCTGCCGTTTACCAATGCAGCTAGCCCAAGGGATGCGGGGCTAGAAGTGTGTGTTTAGCGCAAGAGAGTAGGACATGCATTCACTAACACACAGAGCTCACCTGACACACATACACGTATACACACACATACATACACACACACATATATACAAACACACACACTAATCACTAAGCAGGCGCTAGGCATTATAATTAGAGGCATCATTTAAGCCCCCCTGAACCGATATTTCATATGGCCTTGCTGACGGCTACACTAAACACCAAGGGGCTGAGTCTTACATTGAGACGGCAAAGTGCATACTGAATATAATTGCACTCACACACACATGCACACCTGCATACACACTCTCACTGCACTTTGGAGTATTTATATTCTGTAGTAGAACCGGCAGGCTGTATGTCAGGTGTGTGTGTGTGTGTGTGTGTGTGTGTGTGTGTGTGTGTGTACAAGTATAGCTTAACAGTGATTTGGCCAGAGCCCTGTTCTGCAGGTTGAGGTGCCAGCTGTACTGCTGACAACACGCCACAGTGCCCTCATTAGCCACCCTAGTCAGTAGACGCACACTCACACACCGACACATAGTCCAAACATAACAAACACTGTTCTTGCGTGCACACACTAAACTTAGCCAATTCTGCACACATGCTTTAGAGAGGAGAACACTCTAACACACACTTACACTCACATACACACACATACACAAATGTGCGTGCTTCCATTAAGAGTGATTGCGAGGAAATCATAACCCTGTTCCTGGAAGTGTGGAGCTGTTACATTTGATTTAGCGCATAGGGAATCACTAGTAGGGCTGGGCAATATGGCCATCATTTCACAATATTTTTCAAATCTTTGATGGTATTTGACTATTGTAGGTTTTTTAGTAATGTAAGTTCTAAATATGCTTCATGAGTAGTGCATGACCCTAGGGTGGCAACACATACATTCTAAGTGTTTTTAATGGGGCTTTCTCCATTCTGATTTTGTTTTATACTGTTCAATCAAACTTATAGTGGGCACTTTGAATACAGCGTTGACATTACAACAAATGAAAAAGCCAGGGAGGGATTATTGTGGGTTATTGTGACAGGGTATGAACCAAAGTGTTGGTCAGTGTTTCCCAGTGTACCCTAATTAGATGTTACATTAAATGTTTTCTCTTACTTGATATTGCTTTGATGTAGCTAAAATATTAATGCTTTGCCTATTCCTCTCTGATGTAGAATATATCGTTGCACCAACAACATGCTGATCTAGGCCTACACCAGTACTGGTATCAGGCTGTATTAGCTAGCTACATTTGCTCTGACCCAGTACATTTAGCTAGCTAACTAGCCAACTAACTAGCAATTAGCATTAGCAGCACGATTTATTTTAGCCTCAACTTACTAAGAAAATACAAACTAGCTAGCTGTTTGCAGACCGTAAGATACACAAACTAATAGTACAAATATAGAACGCTTGAGGATTTATATTAAGAAACAAAAGTGGAAAGCAACATCATTGTAATCAACATCTTGTTGCATCTGTAGCATTGACCACGCAGACTGTCACGGCAAGTGAACGGCAAGTGGTTGTGACTCATGGTAGAGCAAAAACTGCTCTCCTTGAGTGACAGGGTACAGAGTGATGGGGGACGGGGATTGGTATGTGTTGAAGGAGAGAGTTCGAGAGAGACGACTCAAGTAGCAAATGGAGTAAACTACTGTATAAAAACTGACATTACACGCAGCGGAGTGGCCTAACACATTTAACAAACCAAACATTGAAATACTGTTATAGGTCAAGTAAAACCCCAAATTGGTCCGTGCATCAATACCGGTAAATAGTAAAATACGGTATACTGCCCAGCCGTAACCACTGGCTCTCTTCCCTTCACTGCACTCACTCACTGACTGACGTAAACACACTATAACTACACTTCTGAAAACACACACACACCTTTCCAGTACACACTCACTCGACTATAAAACCTGTGATGGTCTCTTCCCCTCATTTGAGAGGCTTTATTGATCAGGACCTTATAATAACCCTGTGATCCCTGAGGAGCAGAAGGAGACATATTTATAACCTGATCAATGGACCCTAAATCAGATGGAAAGATATGAAGCAGCCAGGAGACACCTGACCTGGATACCTCTACAGGCTCACATATCATACCCCTGTTTGTGTGTGTGAATGTTAGTTGTGTGTGTGTGTTTCTGGAAACCCTACCCTACTCTAAACCCCTTGGGATGTTGAGGACCCATCATTTACCATAACCAGGGGGAGGGGTTCTACCACAAACATCCGCTTTGTGACTGAAATAACCTCAGTTCCCCATTTTAAGAGTTGTGTGCGCTTGTGTTGGCGACATACAGGTATGCCTGGTAGACCCCTGCATTAGAGGCTATTTCTGAATGGCGGATTAATTGCACACACTCAGATTAGTGTGTGTCCTCATTCCCCCTTGTTCGCCCGACTGCCCCCACATTCTAAATTTAACCCTGAAACACAACTCTCTCTCTCTCTCTCTTTTCCCCCTAACCACATCTCACTTTTCTCCTCTCTCTTCCTGGCATATCCGGACAGAATTCCCACTTCAGTCTCCCAACACACACCAGAAGTCCCCAACCTCTCCCAGACTCAGTCTTTAGTAATGGACTCTGGCATTGCTGCCACTCCAATCCCTCCTCAATCAATTCCCATTTTAATTCCAGCGGCTGTAGCTGGAAATTGGAATCGGAGTCGATTAGAGGAGAACGAGAGATTGGGCAGCTGACAGCTGAGCCCATAGGAAGAGTGAAAGCTTCACTGGACCTCTGTTCTGAAGCTGTTCACTGGAGCTATGTACCAGTACTCTAGAATGACTTCCTGGTCCAGCTAGCTGTATTTAGACTGGAGCTGGCTATGGTAGAATGATGGGTTATTTGTGTCCTAGTGGCTGAGGTAGAGTTATGTGATGCCAAAGGGCTTAGCTGTAGAGTCATGGTCCTGAGGTGCTAGCTTTATAGCATACAATGGCGAAGGTAGAGTTAGAGCTGTATTTAGCCCAGTGGCCATGGTAGCGTTATGTGATGCTGGCCTACACTGCAAAACAGCAGAGTTATGTGTTGTTAACGGGGCTTGCTGCATAGTGTATACTGCAAACAGCAGAGTTATGTGGTGCTTACATGGTGGCCTGTGGCCTCTGGGGCTGACACACACACCACTGGAGACAGAGGTTTCCACAGCTCAGCTCATTCTGTTAGCCACCACTACTACATCAGCTGTCTATCCACCCAGTCTGTAGAAGCACAAGCAGCAAGCATTAATCCACTGATTTACATTGCGCACACACATGCATGCACACTTATATTCACACACGTATTCTAGGACTGTCCCCTAAAAAGAAAGAAAAAATCTTAGTTGACCAAGACTCGTCTGTTCTGGTCGAAATTTGTAAATGTGTATTTTTCCATATATTGACATCCTATGTGTTTTAATCAAATCAACTATATGCACTGAGCTTGTCTGATGCTTTAAGCGCACTGTTTGATGAAATAATTAAGACACACAAATTACTTAGAGGGAGTCCAACTGCAATTGATTTGATTGTGCCGGGCTCAGACTTGCTGTGCTGTGTTAAAATAAATGACAGCGAGTGACTGTGTGACTAGCACCCGTTGTCTCTCTCCTCTCTGCTGCAGTGACCACCACAGAACATCAACAGTGTTTATCGCGCTGTCAGTGTTGCTGAAGCTGCAACATAATTACAGCCATTTCTGACTGAAAAGTTGTCTTACCAAAATCACTCATTTGTTTATGAAAAACATTCCCTATTCCCTCAACCCTTGCTCTCTTTACATGACACATGTATGCATCGCATGCACGTGACCAATAGGGCCTGACCTATAGTCTTATCATAATCGCTTCGATAAATTCTATAAGTTATGACAAACTCCAAACACTAACACGTGACAGCAAAATGGATGCAGAGGACGTGACAAACTCGAAACGGGGGAATGTTTACTGGTTGCTCAGGAGGTAAAGGGGAAGTCAGATGTGTTTTAATAAATTTGACTAGTTGTGGAAAATACTGGAGATCAAGAAAACGAAGGTAAGGAGCAAGCGCTGTGTGCATATTGTGTGTGCCAAACAGGTGCTGTTAGATTACAATATCATTTTTCTGACCGTTTTGAACAATGTAAACAACACTAAATAAGCGTACCAGTGAGTCTGTTGTAACATTTATTTGTATTTTTTGCAAAGCCTTTATTACAGTAAATACTCAAAACAGTTGCATTTATTTGTGAACGCAATTTCTAAAATGGAATGGTTTATTTATTGTTTACGCTAATTATTCAAGGGTCGCTTTGTTATATTATTTTAAAACTAAAATGTTTGATTGCATTTTAAATCATGAATGACTCTTACACTGTTTGATGACATGAACGAATGAATGATTGATTGATACAGTAGCCTATTCTGAAAGTATTCATATCCCTTGATTTGTTTTCTCCACATTTTGTTACGTTACAGCCTTATTCTAAAATTGATTATAGTTTTTTTCTCCTCATCAATCTACACACACTACCCCATAATGACAAAGCAAAAACAGGTTTTTAGAAATTTTTCCAAATTTATAAATAATTAAACACTGAAATATCTCATTTACATAAGTATTTAGACCCTTTACTCAGTACTCAGCCTCGAGTCTTCTTGGGTATGACGCTACAAGCTTGGCACACCTGTATTTGGGGAATTTATCCCATTCTTCTCTGCAGATCCTCTCAAGCTCTGTCAGGTTGGATGGGGAGCGTCGCTGCACAGCTATTTTCAGGTCTCTCCAGAGATGTTCGATCGGGTTCAAGTCCGGGCTCTGGCTGGGCCACTCAAGGACATTCAGAGACTTGTCCCGAAGCCACTCCTGCGTTGTTGTCTTGGCTGTGTGCTTAGGGCTGTTGTCCTGTTGTAAGGTGAACCTTGACCCCAGTCTGAGGTCCTGAGCGCTCTGGAACAGGTTTTTATCAAGGATCTCTCTGTACTTTGCTCTATTCAGCTTGATGCTGCCACCACCATACTTCACTGTAGGGATGGTGCCAGGTTTCCTCCAGATGTGACGCTTGGCATTCAGGCCAAAGAGTTCAATCTTGGTTTGATCAGACCAGAGAATCTTCTTTCTCATGGTCAGAGTCCTTTAGGTGCCTTTTGACTAACTCCAAGCGGGCTGTCATGTGCCTTTTACTGAGGAGTGGCTTCTGTCTGGCCACTCTACCATAAAGGCCTGATTGGTGGAGTGCTGCGGAGATGGTTGATCTTCTGGAAGGTTCTCCACAGAGGAACTCTGGAGCTCTGTCAGAGTGACCATCAGGTTCTTGGTCACCTCCCTGACCAAGGCTCTTCTCCCCCGATTGCTCAATTAAAACCTGTTTTCGCTTTGTCATTATGGGGTATTGTGTGTAGATTGAGGATTTTTATTTAATCCATTTTAGAATTAGGCTGTAATGTAACAAAATGTGGACAAGGGGAATATATACAGGATGCGCCCTTAGGCCTGCAACTCGATGGTGGTTATACAAAGCTGCTATACTAAGCCTACTAATGATAATGACATTAGCCTACTTGTTATTATAATGATGAACATAATAGTAATAACAATATGGAGATCAAGAAAAATTAGATTTTTCTGACAATTTGAACAGTCTAAACAACACTAAATACATTCTAAGTAATACCAGAGAGGCTGTTTTTAACAAAACAAAAAATTCTAAAGCCTTTATTACAGCATAGCAAAGATTAAAAACAGCCGAATTAGTGAACATTTTTGTGGTTGCGTGAGGCTTGGTGCTCATGGAATGAGTAGGCTATTAACCACTACGGGATCGGTATCCCGTATACGGGACGGTTGAGCTAATGTGATTAGTGTGACTGTTGTAAGTAACAGCAAACTTTCCAGGACATAGACATGTCTTAAATGGGCAGAAAGCTTACATTCTTGTTAATCTAACTGCACTGTCCAATTTACAGTAGCTATTACAGTGAGAAAATACCATGCTATTGTTTGAGGAGAGTGCACAACAACAACAAAAACGTGTCACAGCAACTGGTTTGATACATTCACCAGTAATCTTGCTCTGATTTGTCATCCTAAGGGTCCCAGAGATAAAATGAAGCATAGTTTTGTTTGCTAAAATCCATTTTTATATTCAAATGTAGGAACTGGGTTCTACAGTTTGAACCGCTGCTGTCTCTGGCGCCACACCCACCCCGCCCGGCCATCTAGATGTGTGAAAGTTAGTGTATGAGCTAATTATCCATCATGTATGACATTCCTGGGAGTGTGTAAACTTACATTTTGTATTACCATATCATTTTTGTATGTTCTCTATAGTTATATACTTGAAAATGTATCAATTGACCAATTCGGCACATTTGGGCAGACTTTATACAAAATAGTCCAGTATTGCAATGCTTCGCTGGATCAATCTAAAACTTTGCACACACACTGCTGCCATCTAGTGGCAAATTTAAATTGCGCCTAAACTGCAATATTATATTGTGGCCTTTCTCTTTCATTTCAAAGATGATATAACAAAAACAATAATAGAAAACACATGTTTTTTGTTATGTATTATCTTTTACCAGATCTAATGTGTTATATTCTCCTACATTTCACATTTCCACAAACTTCAAAGTGTTTCCTTTCAAATGGTATCAAGAATATGCATATCCTTGCTTCAGGTCCTGAACTACAGGCAGTTAGATTTGGGTATGTCAATTTCTGCGAAAATTGAAAAAAAGGGTCAGATCCTGAAGAGGTTAAACAAATACTCAAACAGGCAACAGAAGCATGATCTGTCTTATTTCTGTAGATATACAGTATAATGGATGATTTATAAAGCCAGGCACATTTAACAGTTAAGCTGTTGATTATAGACCTAATTAAGTTTGGGTTTCTGCTCTCCTCACTTTACTTAGACAATTAAGGCAAGGGCTGTTTTCTCTTCTCCTAACTCTGCTGCTGCCTCCCTCGCATTGTTCTCAACACCAATATGCTGGATAACTTTGCTGTTATGCACATAGCAACATGATCTGACACTGATGTGTTTCTGAACCGCGGACAGCGACCACTATCCAACGCGGGAGAAAGCACATTTGTTATAAAATATTATTTTTATTAGTGTTGCACCATTGCTCTTACATAATATAACCATATACAATTTCAGAAGCACATGTCTTCTTGATGGACCGTGCCGTTCCCACAGCCTCCACAATGGATTAGTCCACTTAGACAGGCGGGAATCAGACTAATGTCTTGTACACCATGATTATATATATATATATTTTGCTACTAATCTTGGTCAACCTATCGACCAAACAATCGACCAGTCGACTAAATGGGGTCAGCCCTAGCTTATTCCCACACACAGGGTCCACTGATATTAGACCAAAACAAGTTATCCCACACCCACCCACCCACACAACAAAATCATTTTATTACATCAATTATTTTCAGGCCAACACACTATACACACTTTGAACTATCTGCCACCACTACACATTGCAACTGACACAGAAATGGACCCTCGCAAATTGCCTGTGTGTGTGTTTACTCTAGGGAGTTGGGCCCTATGTCTGAAATGCATTATAGGCAAAGCCCAGTGTTTGCTCACTACATTGACTTGAGTTCAAAGGGCTGCAGGGTATGTCTGTGTGGATCCTAGCGACCTGTTATCTTTCTGTTTCCTCTGGAGTGGACACACGCACACAGACACACACAGGACTGTGCAGCTGCAGAGCTTATTTTGAGTGTTGATTAACTGTGCAGTGTGTGTGTGTGTGTGTGTGTGTGTGCGCGCACGTCAGGTCAAGTGTGCCAGCTAATCCCCAGTCTATTAAAAGAGAGTCAGCTACGTTGTACTCCAGCAGCAATAGTATCAGCACTGCCCCTCTCACACACTCAGGTGTGTTGAGCCGTCAGTCTACGTCAGTTACTGGTTTAGCTATGGCCAGTGGAGCCACTGTGGGGCCATTGTGGAGAGTCTCTCCTAGAAGAGGAGCAGCACATGTTTATTACGGACATAATGAGGGGATTGATTACTCCATTCTTCTCAATGAACAAGCTCATATCGAGCATTATATCTACTGAAGCTGAAGAAGGTAGCATGATATCTCATATCAGCCATACACTGGTTAACCATTGCGCAAGGGCTGAAAGGCAAAGACTTTATTTGAAATTGGATGAGTGGGAGGAGAGGGAAAGCATGGGCAGCCTAGTCCCACCCACGTCACCTGGCCTCCCAGTCAATCAGGGACGATGACACCCCACAGGGCATCTGACAACAGGAAAGAAGGTGACGCCAGATCAACTGTCGTCCGTCCACTCACCCATACTAACCAGGAAGTGACGTGTCATCTGTGTCATCCTCGTGTCCACCTGTGTTCATGAACGGTTGTGACTGATTTATTTGTAGATTCTTCTTACACGTTATAGACTAGGCCAGGTGTTCCCAAACCTTTTCACTCAGGTCCCCCTTTCAGCATTGGTGAATGTCCCGCAATCCACACGCGCACGCCACGTCTAATTCTATGGGCACAAGCACTGTTCATGACACACTGTTCACACCCCTCTTGTTGGCGGAGAGAACATTTTGCAGGTTTAAAGCTTATTTTCTGCAATTCTACAAATTCTTTCATGGAGTGCAGAGAACATTTTGCAGTTTTAATGCTAATTTTCTTGCAATTCTATACATTTTGCCATGCGTAATGTGTATTCATGTGATATTTGAGTGACTCGAACATTACAACAAAATCTATGGGCTAAAAAACCTAGCTAAATAACGTTACCTGACATGGGCTAGTTGATGTGGATATTTCTTACAAGTTATAAATAGCTCTCTAAAGGTATGCAATTACTGACATGACGAGGAAAACTTTATTTAAAAAGCAATTCTAGTCCCCCGTTGTGGTTGACTTGCTATTTACAGCTCAGTCTGGATTAAAGACGTGATCCAGAACTTTGATGACTAGTAAGTATTTTTTTAAACCTCCCACTTTGGGCTAGATGTGCCAATGTGTAGTTCATTCATGCATTATCTATGAACATAATTATTGTCTTACCTCAATTAGACACGAAATCCCTAGTTTGAATGCGACTGTTTACTGAAAACTGTGCAGTGCCATTTTCCCCCGTGTGGGTCAGCCCCCTAGCAATTCGAGTTCCAGCCAATGAGGTTCAGCCCCTCACTATTTGAGAGAGAGTGTGAGAGTGAGAGAGAGTGAGTGAGTGTGAGAGCACATACTGTATCTGCACATATGTGACGTAGTATGCAATTTTCGGGGACCACTTTTGGCTCGTGAGCACTACTTTCGGAACTACTGGCTAAAAAGTATACAAAAGTACCAGATAATCTCTTTAAAATAATTGTACAAGGTGATAAGATTGTCATGACACTTGTAATGCAATTACACATTCTGGCAAGGACAGTACCCTCCATAGAAATAGAATGACTTTTATATGGATAGCTATAACCTTTACTGTGACTAGAATGTGTCTGTGAGACTGTGAGTGTCTATTAACGGGTGTAACATAAGGGTCTATTCAATTTCCTGAAGTGTGAGTTGAAAGAAGACAATTGACCCAAAGTAAAGGAGCTGACAGATCTATAAAAGGGTGTGTTTTTGAACATGCAGTGAAAGTGAACAGAAATACAGGCTTGCTCATTGTGTGTGTGTACGCACCATCAAACCATTGGCATCATTTCTCCTCAGCAGTATTGATCTGGGCAGCTGAAAGCAGGAAGATGATACAGTGCTTGAGAAATGACTGTCTCTCTCTCCCCCTCTCTCCCTTTATTTCCTCTCCTCTCTCTCCCTCCCTCCTCTCTCTCCCTCTTTCCTCTCTCTCTCTTTCTCCCTCTCGCTCTCTTTCTCCCTCTCTCTCTTTCTCCCTCTCTCCTCTCTCTCTCTCTACCTCTCTTTCCTCTCTCCCTCTCTCTTTCTCCTCTCTCTCCCTCTCTTTCCTCTCTCCCTTTCTTTCCTCTCCTCTCCTCTCTCCCTCCCTCCTCTCTCCCTTTCTCTCTTTCTCCCTCTCTCCTCTCTCTCTTTACCTCCTTTCCTCTCTCCCTCTCTT
Source organism: Coregonus lavaretus (assembly GCF_964263955.1). Lineage (NCBI taxonomy): Eukaryota > Metazoa > Chordata > Actinopteri > Salmoniformes > Salmonidae > Coregonus > Coregonus lavaretus. Next base: position 5,388,604 of record NC_139993.1, on the reverse strand, counting down.
TCTCCTCTCTCTCCCTCTCTTTCCTCTCTCCCTTTCTTTCCTCTCCTCTCTCTCCCTCTCTTTCCTCTCTCCCTTTCTCTCTTTCTCCCTCTCTGTCTCTCTCTCCCCCTCTCTGTCTCTCTCTCTTTCTCCATCTCTCGCTCTCTCGTGCTCGCTCTCTCTCTGCCTATTAGATTTGTGGTTCTCCTTCTCAGCCAAACAATCCCCGTATTTGTGCTGAAATGTTAACACAGCCCTTCCTATTGACAGGAAAAGGCACAGCGCTCAACAGATTTCCATTCATTGACAGCAAGTGGGGGTGCCACAGCCACTGCTGCTGTCAACAATACAAACTGTCTTCAGACACTATCCTTGCTTGTTCTTTGGAGCTTTTAGCCCTAGGTTGCTGTTTTATTTTGCATACATGCTTCTGCTCTACCACTTCAGTCTGTTTAGATTATCAGCTTTCAGTCTTTCTGGTAAAAAACTGTCAGACTGGTCAGAAGCTTACAATCCTCCTGTAGTAGTATCTCTTCATTCTCAATCTCATCTTTCTCTGTGTTGCATATTTCTGTTACACAAGATTTATGCAAGGCTGGTAATACCATTCATCTTTTCCTCTGTAATCAGAGTGAGTTTAGTGTCTGTCGCTGTGGCTTACTGTTCTGTACCCCTCAATGTTGAGAATGGCTTTAGGGAAGGTTTAGTGTGTTAATGATGGGGTGTTTTTTTCACTCTGGTTCCGTCCCGAAAGGCACCCTATTCCGCATGTCGTGCACTACTTTGGAGCTCGCTCTGGTCAAAAGTTGTGCACTATATCGGGAATAGGGTGCCATTTGGGACTTATTGTTATGGAGCAGATCAGAGATGAGAGGTTGGTTACGCTCTGTGCTTTTCCCTGTTCTAGTACAGGGATTATCCCCAGTCCCACAGGTCCACCATCAGTGGAAAATGTTTGTGTGTGTGTGCCCAACTGCCCGTGTGTGTTCCTGTGTGCCCGTGTTGATCTGTGCCCATGTAGGCTATGCCCGTATGTGTGTGTGAGAGAGAGAGAGAGAGAGAGTGTATTTGAGTAGCTTATGGTATCAGTATGTCTGAGATTGTATGAGACTGTTTGTCTTTTTGTGTTCATGGCTATCTGTATCCTTCCCAGGTACCTGTTCCTTGAAACCGACAGGGCAGGGTTTAGCTCGGCTCAGGTTGACGTGGGCCAGGCACCATATCTATCCTGACATTGACAGAAACAACAGAACCACTTCATGCACCAATGGAGTCAGTCAGAGCTTTAGAAGGAGTGATGGATCAATAAATGGAAACCTCAATAGAGCCAACTAAACAGAGACGGACAGAGACTGAAAGGGCAGAATCACCTCAAATTCCCAGCTCAGTGCCAATGGGACTGCTCAGACACTGCTGGGCATTGGGAGCTAGCTGCAGAGACAGAGAGATGGAGGATAGAAGACAGATGGGAGGAGGACTTCCTGGGAGTATTGACTTACCTGCAAGAAGAGTCCCAGTGGGGTGCAAGGGCTCCCCCTTCAGGTCAAGATGGGGAGCAGCAGTTAAGAGTGCATGATGGACACATGGACACAAACATACAAACACACTTTCACTTTCTCTCCTTTCTTCCTTTCTCTCCCTTTCATTTTCTCTCCCTCCATCAAACACACTCTCTTAAAGAAAGTTTAGTCAAACAAAACTGATCAAGTTACCGCCCCATCTCTCCCCACTCACATTTCAGTGTACATCAGATTGTGAAATCCTAACTCTAACACAATTAGCAGCTGCTGATAACACTTAATCTCATAAGGACCAACATTGGATCGTTGAGAGCGTCTATCCACCAGGCGGTGTTCAGACTGCGGTCCTATCTGATTGCACCAAACTCAATCAGCAACTTTAGCTTTCAAGGCATGCTCACTGTGTTTGAAGCCGAATGGGGAATGGGGAGACTGGATGGCGTCTGAATACAAATACATTGGTTCATTACTAATGGACGGATTGGTTCATGGCTAATTGGCTAGGCTTTGTACTGGTTGAGTAAAAAAGTGAGTTGGTTAACACTAGGTTGAATGGGTATTCTGTTTATGTAATATTGTGCGTGTCATGAGAAGGGCTTATCAAGAAAAACATCCAAAAGGACTAATTTGAGGTAAAAAGGAGTTGGAGCACTCAAAACAAAAAGCAGAGATTGATTTCTTATTGCTCACTTTAATCCATTGTACAGGAAGCGGACATGTGACTGACGTTGCAACGTTTTGTGTGTGTCATGTTTGAGAGAGAGAACCTGTGTTTGACTGTTTGTATGATTCCCATGTGTGTACTATGTACACAGTTTAGATTTGTATGTCGGTGTCCACACAAAGCAGGCGATTGTCCCACTCTGCTCTCATTGCGAATTGACCACGACGCCTGTTTCCGTAATTAAAAGCAGCAGTAGCATTATTTAAATATGCCACTGAAGCCTATTACAGCAAACACAATAGTCTATTCTATTCTCCCCAGATAGGATAGCAATGACGCAAATACACCTCTCCTTTCTCATATGAATATAGTATTAAAATAGAACAATAAAAAATACATCTCCCATAGCCCTAACCTACTTTCAGCACCACTATTCAGTTGTCTAGTTATTTCGAGTCCTCTAGGCATTGGCTTGGAAGGACAGTCAATCCACATGCTCTCTGTTTCTCCAAAGTTGTTTGATGATGAATGAAAGAGGAGAGGCGTGAGTTGAATTGAAAAAACCTGCTGCCCTTTGATTTCAGAATAATTGCGTGAGGGAGCTGTGTGGGTGTTTTTGCCTGCTTGTTTCACCTGTTTTTCATATTTCTACGCTCGCATCTGTGTATTAATCTATACACTTGAAACTATGGTGTATGTGTCTGTCCACACTCTCAAACTGAGATGCATCTCTTTCCTTCTCTCACTCCTCTCTTCTCTAATCAAACTCATGTTGTCGCCTGAAACGAGGGCCAGGTAGTTGGAGCAACGTGATAACACCGAACACAATCATATCAAATCATATTAACTCTCTCTCCCACGCTTTCTTTCTCTGTCTTTCTCTCTCGCTCTCTCTTTCACTCGTTCTCTCGCTCTCTTTCTCTCTCGCTCCCTCTCTCTCTTTCTCTCTCGCTGTCTCAGGCACGTTACAAGCAGAGTCTGGACCCCACGGTAGACGAGGTGAAGAAGCTGTGTACGTCCCTGAGACGCAACGCCAAGGAGGAGCGCGTCCTCTTCCACTACAATGGACACGGGGTCCCCCGACCCACCGTCAATGGAGAGATCTGGGTGTTCAACAAGGTGAGAGGCACACACACACACACACACACACGTCCAATGATGACTTCCACTTCTGCCTCTACAGTCATAGACTCACAAATAAAGTCTGATCGTTGAATAAACACACACACACTAACAGGGTCCATTGGGTCCACTGATAATAGATTAAAACAAGTTATCCCACACACACACCCACACCAACAAAAATAGTTATTACAGAAATACATTCTTTTTTGGGACAACTCACACAATGAAACACCCACTCTAAATGACACACGACTCCTGTCTTGGTTTGGGCACTGCCTCTCCCCAGTACACCCCAGAGCCTCTCCTCCTCTCCTCTCCTCTTCCTCTCTTTATTCCCCTTAATGAGGAGTCCTATAAAACCAGCCCTGCTGCCTACTGTCTGCTACGGCGTGCCAGGGCACCATTGATCCCTCTGGTCCAACTCCTAAAAACACCACCACAAAGTATCTCCCAGTACAGTAGTCAGAAACAGCACCAGGACATTCATTGCTTCCCCTCATCCAATCCAAAAAGTGAATTGGGAAGCAGCCGTGCAGTTAAAACCATATCTCCCCCTCTTCCTTTCATTATTGGTAATGAAAGAGGATAGAAGCATTTGGCAACATCTTAAACTCATTTTGGACAAGGATTTTTAAAATAAATTGCTGGTAGAATGAACTAGTAGTACATAGAAGATTTCTATTTACTACTTTTATGCTGGATTGCAGGTGGCTATAACATGTCATCTAATGTTGTGTATCAACATGTGTAATAACCCCCCATCCTGTCTGTCTGTCTGTCCTGTAGAACTATACCCAGTACATCCCTCTGTCTGTGTACGACCTCCAGACGTGGATGGGCAGCCCCTCCATCTTCGTTTACGACTGCTCCAACGCAGGCATCATCGTCAAGTCTTTCAAACAGTTCGCCCTGCAGAGAGAGCAGGAGCTGGAGGTGGGTGGCAGAGAGATATACAGTGCATTCGGAAAGTATTCAGAGGCCTTGACGTTTTCCACATTTTGTGACGTTACAGCCTTATTCTGAAATTGATTTTTTTATTTTTAAATCCTCATCAATCTACACACAATACCCCATAATGACAAAGCGAAATGACAAAGGTTTTTAGAAATCTTTGCAAATGTATAGAAAAAACAAAACGTATTTACATAAGTATTCAGAACCTTTGCTATGAGACTCGAAATTGAGCTCAGGTGCATCCTGTTTCCATTGATCATCCTTGAGAGGTTTCTACAACTTGATTGGAGTCCACCTGTGGTAAATTCAATTGATTGGACATGATTTGGAAAGGCACACACCTGTGTGTATATATAAGGTCCCACATTTGACAGTGCATGTCAGAGCAAAAACTAAGCCATGAGGTCGAAGGAATTGTCCGTAGAGCTCCGAGACAGGATGGCACGAGGCACAGATCTGGGGAAGGGTACCAAAACATTTCTGCAGCATTGAAGGTCCCCAAGAACACAGTGGCCTCCATCTTAAATGGAATAAGTTTGGAACCACCAAGACTCTTCCTAGAGCTGGCCGTCCGGCCAAACTGAGCAATCGGGGGAGAAGGGCCTTGGTCAGGGATGTGACCAATAACCCAATGGTCACTCTGACAGAGAGAAACCAAGATTGAATTATTTGGCCTGAATGCCAAGCAATACGTCTGCAGGAAACCTGGCACCATCCCTACGGTGAAGCATGGTGGTGGCAGCATCATGCTGTGGGGATGTTTTTCAGTGGCAGGGACTGGGACTAGTCAGGATCAAGGGAAAGATGAACTGAGCAAAGTACAGAGAGATCCTTGATGAAAACCTGCTCAAGAGTGCTCAGGACCTCAGACTGGGGCGAAGGTTCACCTTCCAACAAGACAACGACCCTAAGCACACAGCGAAGGCAATGCAGGAGTGGCTTCGGGACAATTATCTGAATGTCCTTGATTGGCCCAGCGAGAGGCCGGACTTGAACCCAATCTAACATCTCTGGAGAGACCTGAAAATAGCTGTGCAGCGACACCTCCCCATCCAACCTGACAGAGCCTGAGAGGCTCTGCAGAGAAGAATGGGAGAAACTCCCCAAATACAGGTGTGCCAAGCTTGTAGCGTCATACCCAAGAAGACTCGAGGCTGTAATCGCTGCTAAAGGTGCTTCAACAAAGTACTGAGTAAAGGGTCTGAATACTTATGTAAATGTGATATTTCATTTAATTGTATTTATAAATAAAATAAATAAATAAACTGTTTTTGCTTTGTCATTATGCGGTATTGTGTGTAGATTTAGAAAAAACAACAATTAAATTAATTTTAGAATAAGGTAACAAAATGTGGAAAAAGTCAAGGGGTCTGAATACTTTCCGAATGCACTGTCCACACACACACAGACGTAAACACACAGAGTTCCCCCATACACACACAACCACTCCCGCAGCGAGACCAAGGGATGTGTGTTTGTGTGTGTGTGTATAATGTGCGTTGAATTCCGAATGGCAAGCCAGCTAGATCTTTTGAATGAATGAAGCGTTTCACAATCTCCTCTCTCTGATCCCAGCCAGCGAATAGGCAGCTGGAGCTAAATGAATTAATGATAGTGTTTTGGTTTGGTTAGGATCTCCCCCCCCCAACCATCCCGCCAACCCCTTTATTCCACTGTTTCTTCTTACTGGCCGTGGCATCTCAAGTGCATTTATAACACGCAGTTCAATTATTCATGGAGGAGTTTGAACGCACTTCAGATGATTTGGAATACAGCAGAGAGAAAAAGAGGGTGAGTGAGAAAAGGACAAGGAGAGATGATATGTAGAGAAAGGGGGAGGAAGTGAGAAAGCGAGGTAGGGGAAAAGAGAAGTGGGAGAGGAAGGGATGGCAGAGAGAGGCGAAGGATGGAAAAAAGGTGTTACAATGCAGTCTAGAGAGACTGAGAAAAAGACTGAGAGAGGAGAATCGTCCTTCACCATGCAGTCACGCTAAGTTCAATACCAGCAACACAGCTTCTCTCCTCTCACCATCCGTCCATCCAGACTTCCTCTGCCCTACTCCCAGGCTGAGATAGCAGGTGTCACGGCCCGATAGAGGGATGTAGAGATGGAAAGACGGAGGAGAGGAGAGAAGGCCCAGCGGCCCAACAATAACACGTGATAGGCGGGAGAGAGAGGGAGCGGACAAGGAAGAGAGAAAAAGGGAGAGGAGGGAGGGAGAGATGGCAACAGAGGTCTAGAGCCAGAGTGCCAGAGAGAGGAAGAAAGAGAGGGATAGAGAGAGGAGCCTTCACTCCTCAGCTGTTAAAAGTGTTGGTGGAATTGACCAATCAGGGTTCTCTGTGGGTCACTATGGGCTAAAGCTCTTAGTTCCAGCCAGCTGGAACTGTTGTGAAACACCACGCTTCCATGCTAGCCTAGCTATGCTCTCAAGTGGAAGGTTGTAGCCACTGTGCCATATAACAATATGGGCAATGTGATGCAATGGAATTGAATGTGGCATGACGTACAGTGGGGAGAACAAGTATTTGATACACTGCCAATTTTGCAGGTTTTCCTACTTACAAAGCCTGTAGGGGTCTGTAATTTTTATCATAGGTACACTTCAACTGTGAGAGAAGGAATCTAATAAAAAAATCCAGAAAATCACATTGTATGATTTTTAAGTAATTAATTTGCATTTTATTGCATGACATAAGTATTTGATCACCTACCAACCAGTAAGAATTCCGGCTCTCACAGACCTGTTAGTTTTTCTTTAAGAAGCCCTCCTGTTCTGCACTCATTACCTGTATTAACTGCACCTGTTTGAACTCGTTACCTGTATAAAAGACACATGTCCACACACTCAATCAAACAGACTCCAACCTCTCCACAATGGCCAAGACCAGAGAGATGTGTAAGGACATCAGGGATAAAATTGTAGGCCTGCACAAGGCTGGGATGGGCTACAGGACAATAGGCAAGCAGCTTGGTGAGAAGGCAACAACTGTTGGCGCAATTATTAGAAAATGGAAGAAGTTCAAGATGACGGTCAATCACTCTCGGTCTGGGGCTCCATGCAAGATCTCACCTCGTGGGGCATCAATGATCATGAGGAAAGTGAGGGATCAGCCCAGAACTACACGGCAGGACCTGGTCAATGACCTGAAGAGAGCTGGGACCACAGTCTCAAAGAAAACCATTAGTAACACACTACGCCGTCATGGATTAAAATCCTGCAGCGCAGGCAAGGTCCCCCTGCTCAAGCCAGCGCATGTCCAGGCCCGTCTGAAGTTTGCCAATGACCATTTGGATGATCCAGAGGAGGAATGGGAAAAGGTAATGTGGTCTGATGAGACAAAAATTGAGCTTTTTGGTCTAAACTCCACTCGCCGTGTTTGGAGGAAGAAGAAGGATGAGTACAACCCCAAGAACACCATCCCAACCGTGAAGCATGGAGGTGGAAACATCATTCTTTGGGGAAGTTTTTCTGCAAAGGGGACAGGACGACTGCACCGTATTGAGGGGAGGATGGATGGGGCCATGTATCGCAAGATCTTGGCCAACAACCTCCTTCCCTCAGTAAGAGCATTGAAGATGGGTCGTGGCTGGGTCTTCCAGCATGACAACGACCCGAAACACACAGCCAGGGCAACTAAGGAGTGGCTCCGTAAGAAGCATCTCAAGGTCCTGGAGTGGCCTAGCCAGTCTCCAGACCTGAACCCAATAGAAAATCTTTGGAGGGAGCTGAAAGTCTGTATTGCCCAGCGACAGCCCCGAAACCTGAAGGATCTGGAGAAGGTCTGTATGGAGGAGTGGGCCAAAGTCCCTTCTGCAGTGTGTGCAAACCTGGTCAAGACCTACAGGAAACGTATGATCTCTGTAATTGCAAACAAAGGTTTCTGTACCAAATATTAAGTTCTGCTTTTCTGATGTATCAAATACTTATGTCATGCAATAAAACGCAAATTAATTCCTTAAAAATCATACAATGTGATTTTCTGGATTTTTGTTTTAGATTCCGTCTCTCACAGTTGAAGTGTACCTATGATAACAATTACAGACCTCTACATGCTTTGTAAGTAGGAAAACCAGCAAAATCGGCAGTGTATCAAATACTTGTTCTCCCCACTGTAAGTATGTGTCTTGGTCTTCAATAAAAATAAAAGTGACATTGTGAACGAATCTTATTCAACAGCAAAGGGCAAAAGGCAATATGCTTTGTGTTTAGTGTTCAAGGCTGATGTCTTCGGTCAGTTTGTATTCAAAATATATAGTTTTTCTGGGCCAGTTGGGTTACCACTCCATTAGACCACACTGCTTTTAGCTTCCTAGCCCTCTGTGTTAGAACTAGGCCAAGTTACATAACATCAATCAGCTGGCGGAAGGCAAAATGGCTCCACTTTACACCTTAGTGAACCTCTCCCCCACCTGCACAGCAACAGGAAGAGAGGGATGGGGGAGTGATGGAGAACGAGAGAGAGATGGAGGAGGGGGATGGAAAGATGAATGGTAGTTGGGAGGGAGAGGAAAGAGAGAGAGGGATAGATGAAAGAGGAATATTGAAATAGGATGGGGAGGGAGGTAGAGAAAGAGAGGAAGGAGAGATAGAGGGAGGGAGGTAGTTCCGGAAGGCTATTAAAGATGCATGATAGTACCCAGGCAGGGTGTCCCTCTCCTCCTCCTCGCCCCATCTTTCACATCCCTGTTTCTGCTACAGCATAACGCTCTGCAGGAAGAGGGTGGCCCCAGTTCACGCCCACGCCTTCTCACACGCACACAACCTTATGTGCACGCATTCTCATAAACACACACACACACGCAAACACACACATACACATACACATACACATACACATAGGGACAGACTTGATCCCACCAGAGGCCTTTTTTACCAGGAAATAGGGGGAGTGGTGCGGAATGAGGGGGAGGTGTTTTTTCACCATCTCTCTGACTCTCTCTCTCTCTTAACAGACATGCAACCTTCAGTAGGGGTGTGGTGTCTGAGTGCTCTGTTATGAGCAGTCCACTTCCTGCTAAATATTTGATAACTTACTGCATGGAGTCAGCAATATGATGCTCACTGCATTATCTGTTGTGCGGAAATGACTGTGTGTGTGTGTGTGTGTGTGTACGTGTGTGTGCTCTTTCTGTTGGGTGGATGGAGTCTGATTGTGTGTACCTTTTTATATTTATCTTTGTTGTGCATCCGTGTGCATTTTGTCTGTGTTGGTATATCTGTTCTCAGTCAATGCACACTTCTGTGTGTGTCCGTGCATGTGTGTGTATTGTATAGGCTGTGTTTGCGTGTGTGTTTTATGTTGTCTCCTTGCTCTCCCTCTGTGTGTGTGTGCGTGCGCGCACGTGTTAACAACCCCCCCCCCCTCCCCATACCCCCCGTACAGTATGATTAGTTCTGTGAATTGGTGTCAGTTAAAAAATTCACATACCCCAGTGTGATGAAAATAAAATCCTTCCATGCTGATTGTAATGCAAATTTGTGAGATTACAATATGCTAATATGTTAATTACCGAAAAGCAGCCGGTTTTGGCTGTAATGTGGTATTTACCATAAGGTGTATTGTGTACCCGTATCACAATATCCCAAATGATTTGTGTAACAATATTGTTCCACCATCGTTGATCCAACATCATGCATTACTGAGTAGTTAAAATATCCAATATGCTTTGGTTTGTGTAACATTCCCCATTTCATCATTAAGAAGTAACAGAGAAGATGTAATCGTACAAGACACGGACATGCACAGTGTACGTACGCAAGCACACACGTCCCTATTAATCTAGACCGATCTGAGCAGAGCTGTAGGTTTAATAGTGTTATTTATGTGTGTGTACCTAAAATCAATGAAGACACACGTAGATATCACACTGAGACGTTGGCTAGCTGCAGGTTCTACGTTTAGTTTCCTTTCTCTGGAGTCTCCTCATTATAACAAGCTACAATTAGAGAGGAGCGCTCTAGATCCAGAAGTGACTTATTCCCTGTATGTTTCTATAACTGGTAGGACTCATCCTGTCTTATCATGTAGTGTTGAGGTTGAGTATTTCTTACCATTGCTTAGGTGGAGTGGATATTCTGCACATAGCTCTGTTGCACCCTGAACTGAAATGTATAATCATACAACACACTGAAACACACACACTTTTCATGCCTCTGTTGATTTCAATTGAAAGTTTTGGAATGTTGAATTTGAACCTCACCAAGGGAAAAAGATGGAGAAAATGCTGGTCTGTCTGTCTGGTTGCATTTCAGTGTGTGTTTACCAGCTAGGCTAGCCCTAAGGAAAATAGTACCAGCCTTCCATCGTCTGCACACATGCGTAAGTGGCGTTAGTAAGCCTAGGTTTACCATGTCTTGCATCAGATGTTGAGGAGTTGAGTGTGGGGAGAATTTAGCTATTTTCTCCTCACGTTTTCCAGATTGTGTGATGCTGTGTGACACTTGTCTTTGAGTGCATTGCATGTGTGTATCGCACGTTCCCTTTTCTCCCTAAAGACTAAGGAGATGTGAGGATATAGAGAGAAGTTGTTCTGTGTCTGATCGAGTGGGCATGTGTCCCTGGTCTACTGCACTGTAAGTGTTTGGGTTGACACTTTGGAGAAGACCTTTCACTTACTCCCTGCACAGCTATTATAGCCAGCTTGGCACAGCGCTGTTTTTAAAAACAGAAAGTGTTTTAGCACTTAAAGCAGAATTTCCCTCTTCTCTCACGGTTGGGATGGTACTAGAAGTGGCAGTTCAATCTCAATCTCCAGGGTGCAATGAAGAGTCTCACTCTTCAAGACGTGGTACTATTCATCTACCATGAAGCTAGCTATCATAAGGCTAGATCGACAAAGTGCTTTCAATTGTATTGCACCCTTCCATCACATGCATCAGCTATGGCATCAGTACAAATCTCGAGATCCTTGCCTGAAACTCGGACTTAAGTCACGTATAGTCATTGGGAGATTTAGGCTGCACCAGAATTTGAATTATGGCAGAACTCCCACATTTGAAGCTCGAAAGTACAAGCACTTCAGTCATCAGCCTGTAAAGTATTTATAAGGGAGTCCATGGTACACAGCCCTGGGTGGGGAAAGGAGCGCTCCGAGGTCATCAAATGAAATACCACCACCTCCACAAGCTGCCTAAGGCAGGCTGACATTAAACCAGGTCTGGGTGGATCTATACCCCCATACAGGAGTAGACACGCACACTCACACACATACATACACTCAGGCACAAACGTACACACACACCTTTCCATTCCCCACACACACTGTCTCTCACACACCTTTGTATTCAGGGCATTGTACAGGTGATCCAACTCCCCAGAATGATAATATCACATTAGCCAATATCTGCTCCAGAGGCTGTTTGTTCAGAGTACACTGTGCTATCGAACACCGCCGCCGCCCTGAACTTCAAAAGCTCTCCTCCACATCTCATTACCGGATAATAGCAGAAGTTTAGAGCAGTGAGAGGGATCCAATGACCTAAAGGTTGTTCACGACCTTTCTCCGACCTGTACATCCCTCTGGCCTATTATCTCTGTTGTCTGTTCACCTTTTCTGTTGGTTCGATTCATGTTCTTTTGTCTGGTCATCTTTCTCTTGCCCTGTGTCCGTCTCTGGTTAGTTTTCCCTTCTCTCTTGTTCTGTCATCTTATTCTTTGTCTACTCTGACTGTTATTTCTCTTTCCGTTGACCTCTTTTTGGCTCTTTGGCTTTATTTACATTTTAGTCATTTAGCGGACGCTCTTATCCTGAGCGACTTACAGTTAGTGCATTCATCTTAATATGGCTAGGTTGGACAACCACATATCACAGTCATAGTAAGTACATTTCTCCTCAATAAAGTAGCTATCAGCAAAGTCAGAGCTAGTAAGATGGAGAAAGGTCAAGTGAGAATCTCTGTCTGTTAATCTATCTTTTTTATTAGCATTTTATTCAGACGGGGATAGCGTGAAATCGTTTTGCCACCTGTCTATGTCCGTCTGTATCTTGTTTGTTTGACCTGTGTCTCTGTATAGTATATCCCTCTATTAGCCTCACATCTCCAATCCAAGTCTTCTTGTCCTCTTCCAGGTGGCAGCCATTAACCCCAACCACCCCCTGGCCCAGATGCCTCTGCCCCCCTCCATGAAGAACTGTATTCAGCTGGCCGCCTGCGAGGCCTCAGAGCTTCTCCCCATGAACCCTGACCTCCCCGCTGACCTCTTCACCTCCTGCCTCACCACGCCCATCAAGATCGCCCTGCGCTGGTAAGAGCCACAGTGGACCAGCCAAAAGATGGATCAGTCCAACTTAAAACTCCTTATTCTCAGACACCCTGTCTAAATGGCCTACTATCCTTGTGCAATGATATCCATTGATATTGATATTAGTATGAAAACTATTTAGATAGATAGGTCATTAGTAGACATCCCTGATAAATTCCCCAAATCTATGCTCTCTAAAGCTTTGATGTGTCATTAGTTTTGAACATATTTGAACATACTGTTCTTCGGGGAATATATCGGTATAGCCTTCGTTTGGCATACTAATATAATTTGATATTATTCCATATTCCGTGGTGTTGTATTTTCTGCCTCTAGTGTTGTCTGTCTGTGTGGGACAGCAAATTTAGGGGGGGGGGGGGTCTTACTTACCAACCAAAGGTGATTTCATTACCTCTAAAGATCCCCTGTCACTTTACCATGCGTGCCCCCCCCCCCCCCCCCCCCCCCCACACACACACACACATACACACATACGCCTATCTGTAGGATGTATTAGTTATGTAATGACTGGGTGATGATTAGGGTAGTAGGGCACAACAATATAGGATGGTGTTTACCAGCTTTACTGGGTTGATGTCTGGCAGAGAGCTGATTCAACTGGGACACTAGCACAGGAATCCTCTTGGAAATGGCTCACAGTCAGTTGGTGGAAAAGGGGAGAAAATGGACATTGAATTAGGCTGTCACCAATGTTCAAGTTCAGGACGTATGTTTTTGCCTCTATTTTTGCTTAATGAACATGACTCTGGCATTGCGGTGTTCTCTGTAGTGTGTTTTTCCTCTGTTGCTCATGAGTGGAGACCTCAGAAGTTTCTGTCTATCTATCCGACCATCAGTGTATTTTCTTCACCTGTGTGTGTGTGTGTGTGTGTGTGTGTGTGTGTGTGTGTGTGTGTGTGTGTGTGTGTGTGTGTGTGTGTGTGTGCCATTGCAGAGATGTCAGTAACTGAGTTACTGAAATTACTTTCATACTCACAATGGGGTTAGGCCATGAGCCCAAATCAATCCAGTCTGCTCCATAAGCCGGAACATCTCTATCCTCACTTTCACTGTCAATCAATTCAATTCAAAGGGCTTTATTGGAATGGAAAACATATGTTTACATTGCCAAAGCAAGTGAAATAGATAATAAACAAAAGTTAAATAAACAATCAATGAACAGTAAACAGTACATTTCTAATGTCATATAATGGCTATATACAGTGTTGTAACGATGTGCAAATAGTTAAAGTACAAAAGGGAAAATACATTAACATAAATATGGGTTGTATTTACAATGGTGTTTGTTCTGCACTGATAAATATGGGAATTTATCAAAATTGGATTTGTTTTCAAATTCTTTGGTTGTGTAATCTGAGGGAAATATGTGTCTCTAATATGATCATACATTTGGCAGGAGGTTAGGAAGTGCAGCTCAGTTTCCACCTCATTTTGTGGGCAGTGTGCACATAGCCGGTCTTCTCTTGAGAGCCAGGTCTGCCTACGGCGGCCTCTCAATAGCAAGGCTATGCTCACTGAGTCTGTACATAGTCAAAGCTTTCCTTCATTTTGGGTCAGTCACAGTGGTCAGATATTCTGCCACTGTGTACTCTGTTTAGGACCAAATTGCATTCTAGTTTGCACAGTTTTTTTGTTAATTCTTTCCAATGTGTCAAGTAATTATCTTTTTGTTTTCTCATGATTTGGTTGGGTCTAATTGTGTTGCTACCCGGGGCTCTGTTTGTGTTTGTGAACAAAGCCCCAGGACCAGCTTGCTTAGGGGACTCTTCTCCAGGTTCATCTCTCTGTAGGTGATCAGTTTGTTATGGAAGGTTTGAGAATCGCTTCCTTTTAGGTGGTTGTAGAATTTCTTAATATTATGTAGTTCCTTTGGATTTGATGCCTCATGATTGAGTATTGCTCTGTTCAAGTAGACTGTGATCTAATAGGGGTGTCAGTGGGCTGACTGTGAACGCTCTGAGAGACTGGGTTGAGGTCAGTGAGAAAGTAATCTACAGTACTACTGCCAAGGGATGAACTGTAGGTGTACCTACCGTAAGAGTCCCCTCGAAGCCTACCATTGACTATGTACAGACCCAGCGTGAGACAGAGTTGCAGGAGTTGTGACCCGTTTTTTGTTGGTTGTTTTGTCATAGTTGTGTCTAGGGGAGCATATTTGGGAGGGAATGCTGTCACCTCCAGATAGGTGTTTGTCCTCCTGTGTGCTACGAGTGTCAGGTTCTTGTCCAGTTCTGGCATTTAGGTCGCCACAGACTTGTACATGTCTCTGGGCCTGGAAATGGTTGATCTCCCCCTCTAGGATGGAGACGCTGTCATCGTTAAAGTATGGGGATTCTATTGGGGGTATAAAGGTAGCACACATGAGGAAATGTTTCTCTGTTGAAATAATTTCCTTATTAATTTCTAGCCATGTGTAAAATTTTCCTGTTTTGACTAATTTATTATAGTGGGTTAGGTCTGCTCTATACCAAATTAGCATACCCCTTGAGTCTCTTCCCTGTTTCACACCTGGTAGTTTGGTGGATGGGACTAGCAGCTCTCTGTAACCTAGAGGGCAACCAGTGGGTCCGTCTCCTCTATACCATGTTTCTTGTAGGATGACAATGTCTGTATATCCAATGTCTTTGAAGTCTGGGTTCCTGCTCTTTAGGCCAAAGGCAGATGACCTCAGTCCTTGTATATTCCCGGATTAAACACGTTGTGTTTCAGTGTCTAGTGTTGTTTTCCTGTGGTTTAGGCTCTGACCATTACAGTAGGTGTGAGCAGAGCATGTTGAGCATCTGAATCATACAGTGGGCTCCAAAATTACTGGCACCCTTGACTGGCAATGCACAAACAATACTGTAAAAAATATAAACAATATCATTATAGAGAAACTCAAAATACCATCATGTGAGAAATACTGTACTATATTAATGTTCCAATGGAACCCACCAAAATCATTTATTGATTTAATTAAAAATGTATGTCCTTCAAATCAAAGTTTCACAATTAATGGCACCCTTAAAGATTATTGTAAATAACATCTACCAAAATTAAACCAGGAATTAAATTCCACTTATTTAAGTTTATCTAAGTCTTAAGGAACTATATTGAGCCATTACATAACTTCCTGTTTCACTAGGGTATAAAAACGAGGTAACACGCATGCAATATCCCTTTGTGATCCAACACCATGAAGAAAACAAAAGAACTGGCAGTTCAAAAGAGACAGATGGTCGTAGACCTTCATAAATCTGGTAATGGCTACAAGAAGATCCACAAACGATTGAATATACCACTGAGCATTGTCAGGGCAATTATATATATAAAAAAAAAAGATATGGAACAGTTGAAAACCTCACGGGTAGAGGACGCAAATGCATTTTGCCCCCCAGGATAGGGAGGAGGATGGTGAGAGAAGCAACAAAATCCCCAAGAATCACTAAAATAATTGCAGGCCTTGGTGGCATCTTGGGGTCACCAGGTTTCAAATGTACCATCAGACGCCACCTCCATAACCACAGGCTCTTTGGAAGGGTTGCCAGAAGAAAGCCCTTTCCGACCCCAAGACACAGACACAAGCACTTGGAGTTTTCCAAACGTCATTTAAACTATGACTGGAAGAAGGTGCTCTGGTCAGATGAGACCAAAATTGAACGTTTTGGTTAGATACAGCATCGGCATGTTTGGTGTCGAAACAGAGATGCATACAAGGAGAGGCACCTCATACCCACGGTGAAATATGGTGGTGGGTCACTGATGTTTTGGGGCTGTTTTAATTCCAGAGGTCCAGGAGCACTGGATAAGATTGATAGCATAATGAATTCCACCAAGTATCAGGACATTTTGTCTGACAATCTGGTTGCCTCTGCCAGAAGGCTGGGACTTGGCCGTAGGTGGACTTTCCAACAAGACAATGACCCAAAACATATCTCAAGATCCACACAGAAATGGTTCTGTGACAACAAAATCAATGTTCTGCCATGGCCAACTCAGTCGCCGGACTTCAATCCAATCGAAAATCTGTGGGCTGAGTTGAAGAGGGCAGTTGATAAGCGCAAACCCAAGAATGTGAAGGATCTTGAAAGGATCTGCATAGAGGAATGGTCCAACATCCCTCCAAATGTGTTCCTTAACCTTGTCAAACATTACAGGAAAAGACTCCATGCTGTTTTCCTTGACAGAGTTGTTTGCACTAAGTACTAAATGAGGGGTGCCAATAATTATGAAAACTTGATTTTGGTTACATTTACTTTGTATTAAATAATTGTATGATTTTGGGTAGTTCCATTGAAACATTAATAAAGTACCGTATTTCTCACATGTTGGTTGTTTGAGTTTATCTCTATAATTATATTGTTTATATTTTTTAAAGTATTGTTTGTGCATTGCCAGTCAGGGGTGCCAGTAATTTTGGAGCCCACTGTACCTCTTAGGTCGCAGGATGGGGCTTGTGTGTGTGTATTAGTGGTGGTTGAGCCTGTGAATCTGCTCACGGCCTGGGCATATGTGCGGCTGTCATGTTGAGGTCCTTGCTGCAGGGGAGGGGGGCATGGGTGGGGGCATAAGAATGAGCTGGGGGGGCCTATATAGGGTGTGGCTAGAGTTTGTTTGGGGAGAGGTCGACTGGTTGGGGTGGGGTTGTAACTGGTGGTGCTTTGGTCTGGGTGTAGGTCCTCTTGCTGCAGGACCTCCAAGGGGGGTCTCGCTGGTCTGGGGGGGGGGGGGGGGGGGTTCATTTCTCTATTGCTCTTGTGTGAGGTGCTGCGGTTGAGGGTGATGTCCTTCAGGGTCCTGGCAAAGGTGGGGACTGGTGCCTTGTAGAGGTGGACCTGGTCATAAAGGCTGTTCCAGTCCAAGGTGGAATGGTGGGCCAGGTAGACATTAGGTTTTGAGGCACAGTCCCGGGAAATGCTTGCATTCACCCGCTGTATGTTGGCAGGGTGAAAGTATTATTGTGGTCGCAGGGTGGAGATAACCACTTGTTCATTGGGGGAAGTGGAAGAGGCTTTTTCAATCACTCCCTTGAGTGCTGTGGCCACCCTTTCCTGCAGGGCTCTCAGGTCGTTTGTGCCTGTGTGTATTATGATGTGGCTGGGGGACCCTAGTTGTCCTCTGACAGCAGCTCCAGGTCACGCAAGTGTTCGGACACCAGAGTTTAGCCACTTGGTGTTTTGGGAAAAGTTTCCTCATCTTTGTATTTCGCATTTGAGTCAATGAGGACCACAATCTCTGGCTTTTGTGTGTCCTTAGTGGGTGTGGGGGTGTTTTTAGGAGAGCTATCTGGTGGGCTGACGAGGGGGAGTCTGCTGGGTTGGTGGATCCTGCCTTGTATGTCCTTCTCTGGTGTTAAGGCTGTGGTCAAGGTCTGAAGTGGGCTGTTCTGTTGGCTTCTCTGGTGGGATGGCTAGCTCTCTCATGAGTGGTTGATTGTTGCACCTCCTCCTGCAGTGCTGTTAGCTGTGCCATGTGTTCCTCTGTTAGCTTTGCCATGATGTGTTCCTCTCTCTCCTCAAGTTCTCTCACCTCAGACAGGAGTGCAGGCGGCTCTCTGACAGCCGTCTATCTCCACCTTCAGCCCTCGGTGTACTGTAGGGGGCTGGTGTTGTGCTGGTCTGTTTTGTGTGGGTGTGCTGTCCGGAGTGTGTGGACGAGCTCTCTGAGCTCCACCATATCTCTCTCCATCTCGGTGAATTTATCCTTCTCAGTGATGGAGGAGCAGTGCAGTTGTGGGACCTGGGTGTGTTTAGTGCTGGGGGTTTGACTATCTTCGTCTGCAGGACAGTTTGAAGAGGTGTAATCAGACTCACTCGGGGTGGGGGAGTCGTCACCAAGAGAAAGCTTCTCCTGCCGTGCTCTCGCTTTGATTCTGTGGAAGTCCTTGAAGTTGCCCTGCACCACCACTATTCCATTCTTGTACAGGTTGACAGAGGGTGTCTGTCTCAGGGTCCCCGTTTTCCAGTATTCAGATTTTCTGCCAATACCCTCTCTCTTAAAAGAGGGGTAGTGTGCTCTTATAGCTGTGTGCCATGCCCAGGGATGGTCTGTGTGGAAGATTAGGTTGTTTACGTTCCCATTTTAGTAGCAGTCAGCGAATAGTGTCTCTGGATTGTCCATGAGGAGCTTCTCTTTGTTCCCTTTCCGTGCCTTGTCATTTTGAATGTCCAAGGGGTACTGTACTGTGGTGACCTCTGCACAGAGGGAAGCCATGGAGCAGGGGGCCAAAGAGGCCTCTGCATTTGGCTGGGGGAGGAACTCTGCTGGATGAAAGTTCTCTAGGAATGGTAACATGTAGGCCCTTTCATGTTAGGTTGAATGTCTATGAATACCATAAAACTTCAATTAATAGCCTGGGCGTTTATTTGCTCAACACAACCAGTTCTTATTTGAGCCTGTCTTTTTCCTTTCCTTTTTCCTCCCCCCACCTTGCAGTCTCGCCCTCTTCTGATCTACAGACAAACTTTGAAGTTTGACTTTTTGACTTCGCCATTCTCTCACTTGTTTTGGATCAATTCCAAAATGCCTGGCTGTTACCTTGTCTGAATTTTGCTCTGTGAATTTGGTCACTGCTAGCTTGAATTTGATGTTTTTATTGGTCGTGCCATGTCTAGCAACGATGACAGATAAAAAATAAAACTATATTAGTGTTCAAAAGTTTGGGGTCACTTAGAAATGTCCTTGTTTTCGAAAGAAAAGCAATTTCTTTGCGACTAGTTGAGGATCTGGAGCATCAGCCATTGGGTTCGATTACAGGCTCAAAATGGCCAGAAACAAATAACTTTCTTCTGAAACTCGTCAGCCTATTCTTGTTCTGAGAAATGAAGGCTACTCTATGCGAGAAATTGCCAAGAAACTGAAGATCTCGTACTACTCCCTTCACAGAACAGCGCAAACTGGCTCTAACCAGAATAGAAAGAGGAGTGGGAGGCCCCGGTGCACAACTGAGCAAGAGGACAAATACATTAGTGTCTAGTTTGAGAAACAGGCGCCTCACAGGTCCTCAACTGGCAGCTTCATTAAATAGTACCCGCAAAACACCAGTCTCAACGTCAACAGTGATGAGGCGAATCCAGAATGCTGACCTTCTAGGCAGAGTTGCAAAGAAAAAGCCATATCTCAGACTTCCCATCTTAATATTTTATTTTTATTGGCCAGTCTGAGATATGGCTTTTTCTTTGCAGCTCTGCCTAGGTGGTCAGCATCCAAAATGGCACCCAATTCCCGATGTTGTCCACTACTTTAGACCAGAGCCATATATGGGGACCCTATTTTGACCTTCAATTGAATGAGGTCTCTGTAGTGTCATAAATATTAATGACTTTAAAAACTGCAATTTCTGGACTAACAATCAGGAAGAGATTGGTACTGAAAGACCACTGCAGAATCTAATCTCTTATCCTGTGAACTACAATACCAAGCACACCCTCTTTCCTTATGTCCTAATTTTGTTGTAGTTTGAGGGGATATTGGGTAGGTATATCGTGTATGTATCTTAGCGTTTGCCACTGTTCTGTGTTCAAACAGTGACAATTCTAGTACAAATCGAAGGTATTGGCAAGAACTCGGCAAGGTCTCAGATGTGCACACATGACGTACAGACACACGTCCCTCTAATGGTTTTTCTATCAATGGTGTAATATAGCTAATGGGTACGTCAAATGGCAGTTTCTGAGAAAAGTGAAAGACTGGAGTAGCCATATCTTCTTCTTTGTCAACTATCTTTTAATGCTCAAAGGATCCGTTATAGTGGGAAGCATTCCCAAAAAGGGTTAACACTCATTCTTTGGTTGAGACATTAAACTGAGGTTTCAGTGGTCGCCTATACATTTCTTGTCATTTGTTGCAAGTATGTTGTGTCTTGGCAAAATTTCAAACCCAACATCTAATATTATCATGGCCACCTAATCTTTATTTCCCAATTGACTAATTTGACCTCTCAACTTCTGGTAAAAATAAAGGTTAATGATGAAGTAATATAACGGTAGATAGTATTTATATAGCCAAGTCTCATTGCTTAAGGATTTGATCATCTTAGAGTAAAAATCATTGGATTGGTCATAACGGATAATGTTTCCATTGCTAGAAATATCTATTATCAGCCCTATCTCGAGACTACAGTGAAATCTGACTCTCTCTCTCTCTTTCTCTCCCTCACTCTCACCCTTTCTCCCCTCCATGCTGAAAGAGGCATGTGCTTCTCCCCTTAGCTAATTGCATTCAGCCCCGGAGTGAGAAAAGGAGTGAAAAAAACTGACGAAGGCTCACTTAGACGTTAAGGCTTACCTAGGCTTCCAAACCTGCAAAGAATTGCACAGAGGGAAGTGAACGTATGAGGGAGGGGTGTTGAGAGGGAGATAGAAAACAAATATAAGAAGAGTGAGAGAGGGATTCCTTGCTTACCAGAGCAAGAAAATCATTACTGATAGAGTACTGATGTCCCCGATGGAAGGGGGGGGGGGGTGTCTATGGTAATGGAGGGGGGGAAAGAAGAAGTGCTAGAGAAGCGTGGAAAGGAGAGGAGCAAAGGAAGGGAGATAAAAAGAAAAGGAAAGGTATGAGGAGGAAGGAAAGGAAGGGAGAAAATAGGAAAGGAGGGAAGAAGAGAGTAAAGTAGTGGAGAAGAGAGAAGCGGACAAGAAGGAAGGATGAGAAAGGGCTGAGGAGGAAGGAAAGTAGTGGAGAAGAGAGGAGGGTTAAATAAGGAAAGGTAAAGGAGGATAGTGACGCTTGAGGGACTCTGCATGCTTATCCATAGCCACAGGAAGTAGGGGTGCTGAGGGTGCTGTTAAAGCACAATGGTAAAAAAAATATGGATACATTATTTTAAATATTTTTTAACCGACTTATTAGTGCACTAGGCCTTTATTACTCCTGTATGAGTGGAGAGCGGAAAAAAATACTCGTCAGCAGAATGGAGAGAAATCTTCCCGTGGCCATTTGCTTATCAGATAGTTAGGAGCATCATATGGCCTCGTGTGACTGTAGCTGAGTAGCTGCATCTTCCTGCTGAATCTTTAAAGGACACTCCTGTTCTGGTGCTCCTTGGCGGTGACTGCCTCAATATCCTGGAATGTTGGCGCTTCCGACCACACTCCTCGTGCCAACCCTGCCACCTGGGCATCGTGTGTGTTTTCACTAAGGAAGGTCTCACAAGCAAGCGCACGCACACACACACACAGGCACACAAATGTGCACGTATACACAGGCATGCATGTTTGTGTGTGTCTTTGTGTGTGCTTGCATGTGCAGGGTCCAACGTAATTTATTTCCTCACTGGCTCGTTTGGCATGCTTTCTCTCTATATTCAGCCATTGGTAGGCTATATTAGGTTATTATGATATACATAGGCTCATTCTGTTCAGGACAACCCAGAGTATAATGCATGTCACCCTTGTAACTGTGGATCAAGCGTAGCGATCATAAACGTTGATGCTGTAGATTACACAAGTTTTCAAATATAGAAATATGCAGTGCACGTTTAGACTCACAAGTGTGTGGTTTGCTTGTATGACATCTAGTGATTTGACAATTTTGCTTACCGTTTAAACTGCCATTTAAAAAAAGTATGTTTTCCATTAAAACAATAAGAAAACAATAATCCAATTCCACGTCAATTCACAATGCAGAATAATAATACCTATTAGATATTAATGACCGACCGCTAGGGCCAGGCAATGAAGTTATATCTACCGCAGTCGTATACCCTTTAAAGCGGCTCATCTATGGCATATTTATTTATCTGTAAGGGCACACTATAGCTTTTTAAATGCCGACACGAAACCATCTCTGGAGTTTCGAAGT
Organism: Coregonus lavaretus; assembly: GCF_964263955.1. Classification (NCBI taxonomy): domain Eukaryota; kingdom Metazoa; phylum Chordata; class Actinopteri; order Salmoniformes; family Salmonidae; genus Coregonus; species Coregonus lavaretus. The sequence continues at coordinate 5,366,311 of NC_139993.1, read as the reverse complement.
GCTTATTCTGTCAATGAAAAGTTACTTTTTTTTACAGAGGCATAAGAAATGTGACAGTGTGTAAATTATAACACATTAGTGCAGGAAATATAGAAATTGATTAAAATGCTGGAATTTTAACAATTAACTATGCAAATAAGCAAAAGCTGTGTGCATTAAGGAAATAGACACCTGGCTCAAATCGAAGCCAGTCTCTAATAAGCGCCTGTTTTGTTCAGTGATTTTAAGCAAATAAACGCCCGGGCTATTAATTGAAGTTTTACGGTATGTGTCTTTAGTATTTCTAGTACAATTCTAGTACAAATCGAAAGTATTGGCAAGAACTCGGCAAGGTCTCACACGGGCACACATGCCGTACAGGCAGGCATTCGTTGCTCGCATATGTTTTTTCTAAGGATGACGTATAGGCTAATGGATACGTCAAATGACAGTTTCTGATAAAAAGTGAATGACTGGAGTAGCCATTTCCTCTTCTTTATCAACTATCTTTTCATGCTCAAAGGATTAATTATAGTGGGATTAATTATATAATTATATAATATTAATTATAGTGTCTTGGCTAAATTTCAAACCCCAACATCTAATCCTTATTTCCCAATTGGCTCATTTGGCCACACAAGTAATGTAACGGTAGATAATATTTATATAGCCAACTACCAAATTGCTTAAGGATTTGATACAGCCTTAGAGTAAAGCTGTTGGATTGGTCATAACAGAGAATTATTTCCAATACTAGAAATATCCGCTCGCTCGCTCGCTCACCCTTTCTCTCCCTTCCATGCTGAAAGAGACGTGCTTCTCTCCTTAGCTAATTGCATTTAGCGCCGCAGTGAGAAAAGGAGTGAGAAAAACAGGCGACAAAGTTTATCTCGGCTTCCAAACCTGCATAAAATGCACCGAGGGAAGAGAATGAAAGATGGGGATGAGATGGTGAGAACGAATATAGAGACGGAGAGAGATTCCTTGCTCATCAGAGCAGAAAAGCATTACTGATAGAGCACTCTCAAGGGATTTCCACGATGTTGAGATAGAGGGTGGCTATGAGAAGAGAGGAAAGGAGGGGACAAGAGGGGATAAAAATAAAGGGAAAGTTATGAGGAGGGAGGAAAGAAGGGAAGGAGAGAGAAGAGGAGGGTTAAATAAGGAAAGGAAAGGAGGATCGTGATTCTTGAGGGACTCACCATGCTATCAGATAGTTAGGAGCCAGTCATGGCCTTGTGTGACTGTGAGAAGCTGAGAAGCACCGTCTTCCTGCTGAATCTTTAAACAAGACTCCTGTTCTACTGCCAACTCCTTGACAGGTGACTGCCTCAAAATCCTGCCACCTGGGCATCGTGTGCGTGTGTGTTTTCGCTAAAGAAACTAAGTTCTCACACTCATGTAAGCACAAACACACACACGCACATAACAGAAAGAGAAAGCACACAAATGTGTGTGTGCAAGCTTTCGTGCATGCGTGTACGCGACCTTAGCTTCCCTCCTGAGAACTTGGACAGCCTCTCCTATCACCTCAAGTAGCTTCTTTTCATTATCTATGATGTTGTGAGTGACAGTACACCTTCAAAAGGCACAACACTGGAATGAAAATTTGTCAGCAAACTAACAACTCATTCTCTCTGTTCTCACATCTCCTTAGTCAATAGGGGGAAGGAGGAAACACAAACACACACCGAGTAAAATGTAAATGTAGCTGTTGTCCTTATCTGTGGTGACTTCACAACGGGGAAGCAAAGCATTGCTTAACCTCACATGTTCTATCAATCAATCCAAAATTATTTAGCAGAAACTGCTTCTCCGATGTCATGGCGACATGGGCTAGCTAAGCACAGAAACACTTGATTAGGTCTAACGGTCGTCTCGCGCTGAACTGCGCATGTGCAGGCTGTCAAATCAAAGGCACTCCTTCGATATGAAGTTGTTTTTGACGAAAATGACTATCACGAGGTTGTAGAAATAACATGTTCAACTACATTGGCTCGACTCTAGGTTGTGCCTTTTTAGATTTCAAGAAAATTAACATAAGGAAGAATTTTTCACTTCTCTCATTTGACTTTTCAAACCCCAAACCCCGGCCTGGTGTGCTTGGTCTGTTTCGCAAGCGTTCCTGGAAGTCTCACAATGTTGCGCCTCTTGGTTTAGAAATTCTGTGACAAGGCTTTATCGTTTGCTTTTCCACTGAAATTATTGGTGATCAACTAGGAATGCCTTGAACATCAACCAGTCGATCGGTTGGTGACAACAGCAATAGAATTGATAAAACAGTAGTGTGTTTTAGCCCAGGGTCTTCAAGGTATTCCAAGGTAGTTCCAAAGTATTCTAAGGTACTCCAAGGCTGATTTCTTCATCCCGCTCCCGCCCGCACCTGCAGCCTTACATACCGCACCCGCTGGCTTTCTGTCCGACTGCCATCCGCTACTGCAAGAACTGGTCCCAAACCTAACCGCAGTCCCGCAATGTTATTTTAGGCGTATGTGACGTAGCTCACTTGCCAGCCATGGTCCCAGCAATTTTACGCCCTATTGGCAATATCAAATGCTCAAAAATAACTTAAATAGGTTAAATTACCAGAGCTTTTCACGTGGCCCATTATATTAGTCTATCTGTATTACTGGGCTATATCAACCAATATGCTAGATGTAGTTGAAGAGAGCAGAGTTGGAGAGACTTGCACTTTCTCTTGATCTATTGTTATAGCCTTTTAGGAGTGTGAAGATTTTCAGACAGTGAAATATGGGTGATCAATATTTATTTCTACGCAATGTTGTAAACTATAGCCTAACCAATTTAGAAAGTACATTTCCTTGGAAAGATAACTGCCCCGTGCTTCTCCGCCCATGCATAGGCTATTGCCTACTCTATTAGGGATGGCTACTGAACTTGAAGCAGCAAGAATGATGACAGCGACACTTGCTATGTTTTGCATATAGGATGCAAACATACATGGATAATGCTGTTGTGTATTTGAGAGGTCACAGCTGTGTTTGTATGCAGGTCAAGAGACACTACATGACCAAAAGTATGTTGGACACCTGCTCGTCGAACATCTCATTCCAAAATCATGGGCATTAATATGGAGTTGGTCCCCCCTTTGCTGCTATAACAACAAGTGATAGGGAAGGCTTCTTCTGGGAAGGCTTTCCACTAGATGTTGGAACATTGCTGCGTGGACTTGTTTCCATTCAGCCACAAGCATTATTGAGGTCGGCACTGATGTTGGGCGATCAGGATGAATTTCTTTTGCTACTAAATCAAATCAAATTTTATTGGCCACATGCGCCGAATCCAACAGGTGCAGACATTACAGTGAAATGCTTACTTACAGCCCTTAACCAACAGTGCATTTATTTTTAATAAAAAAGTAAAATAAAACAACAACAAAAAAGTGTTGAGAGAAAAAAATAGCAGAAGTAAAATAAAATAACAGTAGGGAGGCTATATATACAGGGGGGTACTGGTGCAGAGTCAATGTGCGGGGGCACCGGCTAGTTGAGGTAGTTGAAGTAATATGTACATGTGGGTAGAGTGACTATGCATAAATAATTAACAGAGTAGCAGCAGCGTAAAAAGATGGGGTGGGGGGGCAGTGCAAATAGTCCGGGTAGCCATGATTAGCTGTTCAGTCTTATGGCTTGGGGGTAGAAGCTGTTGAGAAGTCTTTTGGACCTAGACTTGGCACTCCGGTACCGCTTGCCGTGCGGTAGCAGAGAGAACAGTCTATGACTAGGGTGGCTGGAGTCTTTGACAATTTTGAGGGCCTTCCTCTGACACCGCCTGGTATAGAGGTCCTGGATGGCAGGAAGCTTGGCCGTTCCCTCAGTTGCAACCAGTCAGGATGCTCTCGATGGTGCAGCTGTATAATTTTTTTTAGGTCTGAGGACCCATGCCAAATCTTTTCAGTCTCCTGAGGGGGAATAGGCTTTGTCGTGCCCTCTTCACGACTGTCTTGGTGTGTTTGGACCATGATAGTTCGTTGGTGATGTGGACACCAAGGAACTTGAAGCTCTCAACCTATTCCACCACAGCCCCGTCAATGAGAATGGGGGCGTGCTCAGTCCTCTTTTTTTTTTTTCTGTAGTCCACAATAATCTCCTTTGTCTTGAGGGAGAGGTTGTTATCTTGGCACCACACGGCCAGGTCTCTGACCTCCTCCCTCTAGGCTGTCTCATCGTTGTCGGTGATCAGGCCTACCACTGTTGTGTCGTCTGCAAACTTACAGGAGGGGACTGAGCACGCACCCCTGAGGGGCCCCCGTGTTGAGGATCAGTGTGGCAGATGTGTTGTTACCTACCCTTACCACCTGGGGGCGGCCCGTCAGGAACTCCAGGATCCAGTTGCAGAGGGAGGTGTTTAGTCCCAGGATCCTTAGCTTAGTGATGAGCTTTGAGGGCACTATGGTGTTGAATTCTGAGCTGTAGTCAATGAATAGCATTCTCACGTATGTGTTCCTCTTGTCCAGGTGGGAAAGGGCAGTGTGGAGTGCAATAGAGATTGCATCATCTGTGGATCTGTTGGGGCGGTATGCAAATTGGAGTGGGTCTAGGGTTTCTGGGATAATGGTGTTGATGTGAGCCATGACCAGCCTTTCAAAGCACTTCATGGCTACAGACGTCAGTGCTACGGGTCGGTAGTCATTTAGGCAGGTTATCTTAGTGTCCTTGGGCACGGGGACTATGGTGGTCTGCTTGAAACATGTTGGTATTACAGACTCAGTCAGGGACATGTTGAAAATGTCAGTGAAGACACTTGCCAGTTGGTCAGCACATGCTCGGAGTACACGTCCTGGTAATCCGTCTGGCCCTGCGGCCTTGTGAATGTTGACCTGCTTAAAAGTCTTACTCACATCGGCTACGGAGAGCGTGATCACATAGTCATCCGGAACAGCTGGTGCTCTCATGCATGCTTCAGTGTTGCTTGCCTCGAAGCGAGCATAGTGGTTTAGCTTGTCTGGAAGTCTTGTGTCACTGGGCAGCTCGCGGCTGTGCTTCCCTTTTGTAGTCTGTAATAGTTTTCAAGCCCTGCCACATCCGACGAGCGTCAGAGCCGGTGTAGTACGATTCAATCTTAGTCCTGTATTGACTCTTTGCCTGTTTGATGGTTCGTCGGAGGGCATAGCGGGATTTCTTATAAGCGTCCGGGTTAGAGTCCTGCTCCTTGAAAGCGGCAGCTCTACCCTTTAGCTCAGTGCGGATGTTTCCTGTAATCCATGGCTTCTGGTTGGGGTATGTATGTACGGTCCCTATGGGGACGACATCATCAATGCACTTATTGATGAAGCCAGTGACTGATGTGGTGTACTCCTCAATGCTATCTGAAGAAACCCGGAACATGTTCCAGTCTGTGCTAGCAAAACAGTCCTGTAGCTTAGCGTCTGCGTCATCTGACCACTTTTTTATTAACCGGGTTGAGGTCAGGGCTCTGTGCATGCCAGTCAAGTTCTTCCATACCGATCTCAACAAACCATTTTTGTATGGACCTTGTTTTGTGCACGAGGGCATTGTCATGCTGAAACAGGAAAGGGCCTTCAATAAAACTGTTGCCACAAAGTTGGAAGGACAGAATCGTCTAGAATGCCATTGTATGCTGTAGCGTTAATATTTCCCTTCACTTGAACTAAGGGGCCTAGCCCAAACCATGAAAAACAGTCCCAGACCATTATTCCTCCTCCACCTAACTTTACAGTTGGCACTATGCATTGGGGCAGGTAGCGTTCTCCTGGCATCCGCCAAACCCAGATTCGTCCGTCGGACTGCCAGATGGTGAAGTGTGATTCATCACTCCAGAGAACGCGTTTCTACTGTTCTAGAGTCCAATGGCGGCGAGCTTTACACCACTCCAGCCGACGCTTGGCATTGCCCATGGTGAGCTTAGGCTTGTGTGCGGCTGCTCGGCCATGGAAAACCATTTCATTAAGCTCCTGACGAACAGTTATTGTGCTGACGTTGCTTCCAGAAGCAGTTTGGAACTCAGTTGTGAATGTTGCAACCGAGAACAGACGATTTTTACGCGCTATGTGCTTCAGCACTCGGCGGTCCCGTTCTGTGAGCTTGTGTGGCCTACCACTAAGTGGCTGAGCCATTGTTGATCCCAGAAGTTTCCACTTCACAATAACAGCACTTACAGTTGACTGGGGCAGCTCTAGCAGGGCAGAAATTTGACGAACTGACTTGTTGGAAAGGTGGCATCCTATGACGGTGCCACTTTGAAAGTCACTGAGCTCTTCAGTAAGGCCATTCTACTGCCAATGTTTGTCTGTGGAGATTGCATGGCGGTGTGCTCGATTTTATACACTTGTCAGCAACTGGTGTGGCTGAAATAGCCGAATCCACTAATTTAGAGGGGTGTTCACCTACTTTTGTATATATTGTGTACCTTTTAGGAGGACGATTTGCAGGCAGAAACAAATGGGTAATCAATACTTTGCAGGCAGAAACAAATGGGTAATCAAAAGGCGCAACGCTCGCTCACCATAATATCCTAACATATGTGCGCCTTGTTCCTTTTCCTTTTCAATTATGGTAAAAATGTTTGATTGCAACTCAACTCACGTTGGTTGAGAGGCCTACAGTTCTTTCCATTATCAATATTTATTTTCAGACACTGTAGTAAACTACAGTCTAATCATATTTAAGTTCATTTCATTTTTAAGTAACTGCCACGTGATTCCCCGCCCATGTAGGCAGCCTACTCGATTTCAATGAGACGACACACTTGAACTCGCACGCCCAACTAGGAGAGGAGAGGTAGGTTTCTGAAGTTGAAGCAACGAATTCTTAGTGTGTTAATGCGAAAAATATCATTTTAATACAATAGATAGGCTAATGCATACAAAGCAGAAAGAGGACCGTTTCCAAACTAATCTGCGGGACAACAAACATATTTTCATCTCGAAGTGGTCTGTCTGACAGTCTGCTCCCACCCGCAGCATGAAAAATGCATACTGCGCCGCAATGATCTCTGTACTTGCGGGTTCCAACAGAGATCAATGCAGCTTTTTACTCAAAGGTACAGTGCCTTCAGAAAGTATTCACACCCCTTGACTTTTTCCACATTTTGTTGTTACAACCTACATTTAAAATGGAATACATGGAGATGTGTCACAATACCCCATAATGTCAAACTGGAATGATGTTTTTAGATATATATACAAATTAATAAAAAATGTATGGCAAAATGCGTAGGATTGCAGGATATTGGCTTTAAAGCTGCAATATGTAATGACCTGACCAAATTTACATAGAAATGTGTGTTATAGATCTATCAATGTCATTGAAAGCAAGTCTAAGAAGCGGTAGATCTGTTCTGTGTGCGTTATTTCTATGCTTCCCATTCTTAAGTTTAATTTTACTTTCGGTTTGTACACCAACTTCAAACAGCTGAAAGAAAATACAATATTTTTGGTTATGGTAAATATATTTCACAGTGGTTTATCGATGGTACAATGATTCTCTACACTATACATGCTTGTTTTGTCACATAAACTGAAATTAGGCAAACTATTTGAATTTTAGCAACCAGGAAATGGTGGTGCAATTTCTGCATAATGCTTCTTTAAAACTGCAACATTTTCTCTCAGCAATTCCATTTTTAGAGTTGTGTCACGCCCTGGCTCTGGGGACTCTAATATGTTGAGCCAGGGTGTGTAAAGTCTGTGTTTTGTTCTAGGTTTCACATTCTAGTATTGTTGTTCTATGTTGGCCAGTGTGGTTCTCAATCAGAGGCAACGTGATTCAGCTGTTGCTTGTTGTCTCTGATTGAGAACCATACTTTAGCAGCCTGTTTCCCCACAGAGTTTGTGGGATCTTGTTTCTAGTCTGTTGGGTTAGACCGTGAACTGTCACGTTTTCGTTTTGTTGTTTTTGATCGTGTCTCTAATAAAGAGTGTGTTTGCCTGCAACGCTGCGCCTTGGTCCTCATCTCTGTTCGACGATCGTGACAGAAGATCCCACCAGAACTGGACCAAGCAGCCTAGTGAGGAGCAGAGAGGGTGGACTTGGGAACAGTGGAGGAAGAGCTTCGACTGGGTCAAGCCGAATGAGGAGCTGAATGGCGGGAATTGGAAGCAGAAGAGCGAGAGTTGGGCGAGAACTATAGAGGCCTGGCCCACGGGGAAGAGAGACTCCCAGAACATTTTTAGGGGGGGGCTCACGACGTCGGGGCAGCAGGAGGCCGCGATAGAGCGGCCCAGCGGGTTGGCAGAGGAGGCCGCCATGTTACGGGGGCCACTGGTCGAAGAGGGGATGGAAGGTGTAGAGGCACGGCGAGAGGTACTGGGGTGTGTTGCCAGTCCGGTCCGGCCTGTTCCTGATCCCCACGTAGGGCCAGTGGTGTGTGTTCCCAGTACGGTCCGGCCTGTTCCTGCCACTCGCACCAAGTCTACGGTGCGCGTCGCCAGCTCGGCCCGGCCTGTTCCTGCTCCCCGCACCAAGCCTGTGGTGCGCGTCGCCAGCCCAGTCCGGCCCATTCCTGCTCCCCGCACCAAGTCAGTGGTGCGTTTCGTCAGCCCTGTCCGGCCCGTTCCTGCTCCCCGCACCAAGTCAGTGGTGCGTTTCGTCAGCCCAGCTCGGCCCGTTCCTGCTCCCCGCACCAAGTCAGTGGTGCGCTTCGTCAGCCCGGCTCTGCCCGTTCCTGCTCCCCGCACCAAGTCAGTGGTGCGCTTCGTCAGCCCGGCACGGCCCGTTCCTGCTCCCCGCACCAAGTCAGTGGTGCGCTTCGTCAGCCCGGTCCGGCCCGCTCCTGCTCCCCGCACCAAGTCAGTGGTGCGTTTCGTCAGCCCGGCTCGGCCCGCTCCTGCTCCCCACACCAAGCCAGTGGTGTGCGTCGTCAGTCCGGCACGGCCCGTGCCTGTTCCACCGGTGGCTGGTCCGGCACCGGTCAGATGCTTCACGCCGGAGCTAGAGCAATCCGCTCCACCAGTGTGCAGTCCAGCTCCGGCCAGCGGGGCCAGACCGGACCAGGGGTACTTTGGGGGGTTGGAGAGGGAGCGGGGATCAGGCCCGGAGCCGGATCCGCCGCCTAAGCGGAGTGCCCACCCGGTCCCTCCCCTGTGGTATTTGGTGGGCGCGGTCGGAGTCCGCGCCTTTAGGGGGGGGTACTGTCACGCCCTGGCTCTGGGGACTCTAATATGTTGAGCCAGGGTGTGTAAAGTCTGTGTTTTGTTCTAGGTTTCACATTCTAGTATTGTTGTTCTATGTTGGCCAGTGTGGTTCTCAATCAGAGGCAACGTGATTCAGCTGTTGCTTGTTGTCTCTGATTGAGAACCATACTTTAGCAGCCTGTTTCCCCACAGAGTTTGTGGGATCTTGTTTCTAGTCTGTTGGGTTAGACCGTGAACTGTCACGTTTTAGTTTTGTTGTTTTTGATCGTGTCTCTAATAAAGAGTATGTTTGCCTGCAACGCTGCGCCTTGGTCCTCATCTCTGTTCGACGATCGTGACAAGTTGCAGGAAACTTGCTTAAAAATGCTAACATTTCTCTACGCAGCCAAGATGGGGGAACTCTAAAATTCAGACACCCCAATGCCACGCCTCCCGACACGCCCACCACCTAAGCCCCTGCTCTTGATTTACAGCATTTCCCTCAGACAACAACACGTGCAAAAGTAGCCCAATTAGCAGAAGGGATGGGGGCATCTTCTTGTCGTGTGCAGTGCGGAAGTTTCTAACAGCTGTCAGTCAAAACCCATACAGTGCTGTGAAGCGGAGAACCTGAGCGCTGACGTCATGTATAGCATGTTACTGTACAGCCATTGCGTTCCAATTTAGGCGCGGATCAATGACAAAATCTGCAATTTTTTACCCGTATACGGGAAAGGACTACTAATCAGGAAGAGATCGGTAATGAAAGACCACTGCATAATCTGATCTCTTTTTCTGTGAACTACAATACCCAGCTTTTACCCTCTCTCATCTGCTAAAGTAGTGTTGTAGTTTGAGGGGATATTTGGATGTGTGGTTTTTTGTGTGTATGTGTCTTAGCGTTTGGCACTGTTCTGGGTTCAGACATTGACAATTCTAGTACAATTCTAGTACAAATCGAAAGTATTGGCAAGAACTCGGCAAGGTCTCTCACGTGCACACATGACGTACAGACATGTCACTCATGTTTTTTTATCAAAGGTGTCATTTAGCTAATGGGTCAAATTGCAATTTCTGAGAGAAAGTGAGACTGGAGTAGACATTTCCTTTTCTTTATCAATTATCTTTTCATGCTCAAAGGATCCATTATAGTGAGTGAGATGTATTGGCGTACAATAATACCATTGGGGGAGAAATACATTTTATAGGCATAATTCATTTTTTTTGGGCAATTCTCATTCTTTGGTTGAGACATTAAACTGAGGTCTCAGTGGTAGGTTTCCCGTTTCCCTTTCATTATACATATCTTGGTATTTGTTGCAAGTGTATCATGTCTTGGATCAATTTCAACCCCAACATCTAATATTATCATGGCCACCTAATCCTTTCTTCTCAATTTGGCTCGTTTGACTACTCATCTTATCTGGTAAAAATAAAGGTAAATGATGAAGTAATATAACGGTAGATAATATTTATCTAGCCAAGTCTCATTGCTTAAGGATTTGGTAGTCTTAGAGTAAAGCTATTGGATTGGTCATTACAAAGAATGATTTCTAATGCTAGAAATATCCATTATCAGCTCTGTCTCGAGACTGCAGTGAAATCTGCCTCTCTCTCTCTATCTCTGTAGCTCTCTCTCACTCACTCACTCACTCACTCACTCACTCACTCACTCACTCACTCACTCACTCACACGCTGAAAGAGGCATGTGCTTCTCTCCTTAGATAATTGCATTCAGCCCGGAGTGAGAAAAACAGACAAAGGCTCACCCCGGCTTCCAAACCTGCAAAGAAAAATGCACAGAGGGAAGTGGGATGACAGAAAAAAATGAATATAGGAAGAGTAAGAGGGGCAGAAAGAGAGGGTTTCACCAGAGCAGGAAATCATTACTGATAGAGCACTCTTCAAGGGATTTCCCTGATGTTGAGATAGAGGATGGCTATGGTAATGGAGGAGGAAAGGAGAAGAGAAGGTGAGAAGAGAGGAAAGGAGGGGATAAAAAGAAAGGGAAAGTTATGAGGAGGGAGGAAAGAAGGGAAGGAGAGAGGAAAGGAGTGGAGAAGAGAGCAGGGGAGAAGAAAGAAGGATGAGAAAGATCTGAGGAGGTTGGAAAGAAGGGGAGAAGAGAGGAGGGTTAAATAAGGAAAGGAGGATAGTGATTCTTGAGGGACTCTGCATGTTTATTAGATGGTTAGGAGCCAGTCATGGCCTTGTGTGACTGTGAGGAGATGAGAAGCACCATCTTCCTGCTGAATCTTTAAACAAGACTCCTTTTCTGCTGCCAACTCCTTGACAGGTGACTGCCTCAATATCCTGGAACTTTGGCGCTTCCGCACACTGTCCACATGCCAACCCCGCCGCCTGGGCATCGTGTGTGTGTTTTACTTAAGGAAGCTATGGTCTCACACTCATGCAAGCACATTCAAGCACACACATACACTCACACACACAGATCCCAGAAAAAGAAAGCACACGTGTGTGTGTGCATGCTTGTTTGTGTGCTTGCGACCTTAGCTTCCCTCTTGAAAACTTGGACAGCCTTTCCAGTAACCTCAAATATCTTCTAATTATTTATGATGCTTTACGTGAAGGTACACCTTCAAAAGGCAAAACACTGATACATTCTGTATGAAAATGCATCAGCAAGGAGCTGCAATATCAGGTCTTATATTCCTTTCATTTGGCTAGATATCCCTTAACTCATTCTCTCTGTCCTCACATCTCCTTAGCCTATAGAGGGAAGGAGGAAACATGGGAGGAGGGTGTAACAGACACACACACTTCCTGTACAATCTCTGGAGCGTGGACTCGATATGGGAAATGTAAATGTGACTGTACTCTTTCCTCTTTGTCATTATCTGTGGTGACTTCACAATAGGGAAGCAAAGCATTACGTAACCTCATGTTCTATTTTCCTGCGGTACTACTGTACATTCAGCTTGGTTTCAACAGACCTAAACAGGAATGTAATGGGTACAGGAAGAAGAGTTTTACCTCATAAAACCTTGTAAAACCTCGTAAAACCTCGTAAAACCTCAGAATACCTTGTAACTACCTCAGACTACCTTGAAGGCCCTGTGCTAAAACACATTGCAGTTTTGAATGCATGTCTGTGTTTTATAAATTCTATAGTAATGCAAAGACCTTTGAAATAAAATGTGTTTTCTTCCAACCAGAGTGCCTTGAACCAGATCCATTAATGTACATGATACATATACGTCTCTGCCCTCGAACCATAGAAATGAATAAAGATAGGTTATGCCTGGAACATCCTTGAGACGTAAGCCCTGAACCTACTGCTCCATATTATTCTGTGTTACAAAGCGGTGACAGTGTTTCTCTGTCTGAATAACCATTTAGCCTCTAATAACAAAACACCAAAATTATGGCATTTTTCATGGAAGAATGGTGTTGCATCCCTCTGATAGAGTTCCAGACACTTGTAGAATCTATGCCAAGGTGCATTGAAGCTGTTCTTGCTCATGGTGGCCCAACGCCCTATTAAGACAATTTATGTTGCTGTTTCCTTTATTTTAGCAGTTACCTGTATATTATACAGTAAAAGCAAGGAGCCAACAGTCAGTTAATTAGTGTTTTAGTAATTAGTGTAACATGTTAGTGTATCAACGAGGGACAGCAAGGAAAAGGGATAGAGTGGGAAGCCGGAAAAGATTGAGATGAGAAAAGAACAGGAGGAGGGAAGCAGAGGGTGAAGGAGAGGCAAAAAATAGATTGCAGTGAAAGAAAATATCCTAAAATAGAGGGATATAGAGATTTGGAAACTTGGTAGACGAGACGGACTTGGAGTTGGGAGATGTGTAAAATGGAGAGGGGGAGTGGAGGACAGACTGAGGGAGTTGGGGTTGGGAGACATGAAGACATTCAGAGGGATAGGGGATAGCGAGAGAGACTGAAGGACGGAGAGGGGAATTGAAGGAGAGAGCCGCATAGAGGGAAAGATGGAGATAGAGGGAGTCTGGGGAGGGCTGATTGGGGGATGTAATGAGCTGTAGCAGACAGTCTGCGCCAAGGGGACCAACAGAAACGCTCCACTCCTCCCTCTACGACCCACTTTGGGATCCCACCGAGAGATAGCCGTTGCGCAAGCGCACACACAAGACCACACACACACACACGCTCTCGTTCTCGCTCTCGCCCAAGCACGTTCGCACAGAGCCACAGTACCACTCCACAAGTTCTCTCTGCTCCACTCCACTTCTCTCTCTAGTACAGCATGTCCTCTGACACCCTTCTCCATCTCTTCTCTGTTTGTTTTGGCTGTGGATCAAAGTCTCCTCTCCTCCTGTGTGGTTTAGGAACACTCCTACTTTAGGGGATGAGTGTCTCCCTGCTTGTTTAGAACAGTCTGTCCCTTTTGAAGTATCTCTCCATCTCCTTCTCTCATTCTATCTATAAGGCCTTGTCTCTATTCATGTTCCATGTCCTATTTGAGAAGACTCGTCTGCCACTTTGACCTCTATCCTAAAAGTTCATAAACACAACAAACACAGTGGTAGACCTGTGTGGAGAGCTCACCATCTGAATGTAATGGCCACCTGAGGTTTGTTGTGGGGAGTTGTTACAGTGTTGGTTTGAACTGTGTCTGTGCACGTGCTTGAATGTCCAGATGAGAACACGTGTGCTGGACTGCTGGTGGTGGGTTTCTGCATAATTCAAACGTTGGATTTGTGTAACACATGCGCACCCCCCCAATCCCCCCACCCACACCCACCACACCCCACCCCACACACACACAATCCCCACCTCAGACACTCACCTGTGTTCCCCTTGATAATAATGACTAAGCCCTATCTGAGATCCCAAGCCAGCTGCTATATTTGATGCCTCAGCAGCGCTATAGCGTGCCTCTTCTCTACTTTACCTTTAAACATCACCCTGCTGTGAACACACTGTACCTGCTACCAGCCGGGTCTGTCCATGCACAATAATACCCTCTTCACTGTGGGAGTCCCAGTACGGTCTAAATAGACCTGTATGTACTCTGCGTGTATCCCTTAGTGACCTGAACCTCACCGAAACTTCTCTAGTTCAAAGACCCTAATGCCTTGTAATTGGAAGTTATTTATAGTTTCTGTGATATCCAACTTTTTTCACTGTGAAAACAAATAAAAACATATTTTGTTGTGGTTGGCACGCTGCAATGCTTGCACACATACTGTATGCAAACGTTTAGCGGTTTACAGAGTAATTAAGAACTGAAACATTTGTATAGTGCTTTTGTTGTTTGCTTTCTAGCTGTCCTGATTTGACTGGATCTCTGTTTGTGCCCTCAGGTTCTGTATGCAGAAAAGTTCCAAGCTGGTGCCAGGGGTGACGTTGGACCTCATTGAGAAGTAAGTACCGCTGTGGCAACTCTCCCTCCCTCTTTCATTTCTGTTTTCTTTTGTTTTGATTGCTTTTCTTATTTTGTTCTCTCCCTCTCAGCATGTAGTTTGGACCGAATTAAAGCCCTTCTTTTTCTTTTGTAAAGCTCTGATCAGTTTTTTTTTTTGAATGGATGGATTTTATTATGTTCTTGTTGCGTATGATACAAATATGCCAGATAAAAGGACCTACAGATGCAATTACACTCGTTTTGAGAACATAAAAGGCAGCTTACAGCACCTAGAGCCGTGTCTCTACCCCAACTACACAGAGAGACTATGTTCACACACACACATAACAGAAAAACAAGAGAAACCGAGAGAAACTGTTCACAACTTTTGATTTTGCCCTCTTGCCGAGTCTTTGTCTGACGCAGACATACGTTCTCTCTTTCTCACCAAATTCCTCCAAGCACACATGCTTGCGTGTAAACGCACGCACGCATGACTTTGCCTCCAGCTAATTGTGTGACTCAGCACATGGCCATAATTCCCTCAGTGTGCTCAATGTTAACCAGGCCATAATGGACGCACACACACACACACACACACACGAGTCTAGTCCTCCTCTAGAGGTTAATTAGTGTGTTTAGCTGAGGGCTAGTAGAGGCTGAGGGTTTCATGGTGCAGACTCACTGAACGTGTGTGTGTGTGTGTACGCGAGTTTGTGTGTTGGGGGCTCAGGGTTCATCTAGTGGAACTCTTTTCCCAGTTCCCAGTGTGACGCAGATAGTCACGTTTCACTCCTCTCTCTGCCTACTCTACACCTCTCCTTGACTGGAAGTGAGTTTAGGATTGGATCCAAACTCCAAAGTTGCCTCCCCTGTGCCCCGTACCTCCTCAGGTACCTCAGCCGAACCACAGCCTGTTCCTCTTTCAAATAATCCCCTGTTCCGAAGGAGAGGATACAAGAACTCTCTCTCTCTTCAGGTGGAGAAGTTACTCCCTCCTTCCTTCTCTCTTGCTCACTAGTGGGCTATCTGGCTCTCTCTCTCTCCCTTTGGCATCATGTCTAACTCTCTCTCTTCCCACCTTCTCTCTGGCTTTCTCTCTTTTCTTCTCTTCCTCTCGTTCTTTCTCTCTCTCTCTGACGTGTGGAGATGCCCCTGTGGAGGATAAAAGCTGGTTAAGAAATAACCAGGTGGAAGAGAGAGCCTTTCAACTAGCCTAACAATCAGAGGGATCTTACTTTGCTCCTCTCTCTCTCTCTCTCTCTCTCTCTCTCTCTCTCTCTCTCTCTCTCTCTCTCTCTCTCTCTCTCTCTCTCTCTCTCTCTCTCTCTCTCTCTCTCTCTCTCTCTCTCTCTCTCTCTCTCTCTCTCTCTCTCTCTCTCTCTCTCTCTCTCTCTCTCTCTCTCTCTCTCTCTCTCTCTCTCTCTCTCTCTCTCTCTCTCTTCTCCTTCTGCCGAATCAGTACATCATGGGCAGGTTTTGACAGCTTTGACACCTCTCCCTCCTGACATCTCTCACTGGGCTGGAGTGAGGGCTATGGAGAGAACACATCTAAAGGCATCTCAGGAGGCTCATACCTGTTACAGATGAGCGTCAGTCTTACATCGTGGGTTTGCGTCATGCTGGGAAAAGGCTCCCCTCTGGAAACGGAGCTACCTTCCTAGTGTGTTAGTGACGACATTGACTTGACCCAGATACACCCAAAATAAATCAAAGTGCAGGTTGCGTTTGAGAGCTTTGCAAGTGTGAGGATGTTTTTGGAGGCCTCCTCTCAATTGAATGTGTAGAGTGTATTCCGTAGTGTACTACTGTAGTTCAATATCACCTCAGAGAGTTGGACATCATCCAACCCAGTGTAATCAGTTTGCGTCAAAGTTCTTGCTGGGAAAGGCTTTCCTTCTGAGTGTGTGACGACGTTCAGATTTGACCCAGATGCAGACCAAAAAGAAATGAAAATGCAGGTGCTATTTGAGAGCTTTGCAGATGTTTAGAGTGGTGTACTAGTTCAAAATCACCTCACAGTTGGACTTCACCCCCAAAGTACTGGAGTCCGGTGTAGCAACAGAAGCGCTAATTCATCATGTACTGTAGCTATTACTCTCTAAATAATCACCCAACACCTTACCATGTGTGGTTGCCAATGTGCTGCAATTGCAAAAACACCCCTTTCAGTGAGACAGATTATTTTAGACAGGTTGCTGTGTTCTCTGACAGGCCAGTTCTGTTGGGTCTCATAAGAACTTGTCCATAGCAGAGGTCGCACCTTGTCACAACACTCATTTAAAGTACCTTCTCATTTACCTCTGTCTGGAACTTTAAACACAACTAGTTTTGGTGGCAGTCTCTAAAATGGTTACTGTTTACTCAAAACACTTTATATCTGAACACTATAACGTTGCACCCTCCTGAACAGGCCCCAGGTGTATTAGTGCTGAGTTGGACCAAAAACCTGGACACACCCTGTGTGGCTCTCCAGGACCGGGGTTTTTGACAGCTACAATAAGGAGTGTTGCTGAAGTGTGAGCTTCCAGAAGGCTGAGCTGTGTCAATGTGTGTTTCTGCGTTGGTCCCTGGGAGATGGTGACATTTACCTCCCAGCTGAGTTTGTGACTCAGTCAGCACATGGCTATGACTCCCTCCGTGTGCTCAGTGTTAACCGGCCATAATGGAGACACACACACACACTTTCTGCTCAGAGGGCCAAAATGTTACATATCACCAGCCGACCCCCATTACATAAGACTAAGTCACTGCAAAGAACTTGGACCAACCAATAATTACATGATTTACTTCTTCTCTCCCTCCTACACACAACCCCCCCACACACACACATTCCCCTACATACGCACACTTATTCCAAAAGGAACTTAGATAAGAGATTTTGAGTCACGATTCTAAACCATATCAGTTATCATGACTAATACTCTGCTTCACTCAGATGCAATATAATACATGTTGTTTATTTTCTCCTTTGACTTCACTCCTACAACAGCCAAGCCGCCTCCTTATCAAGGATGATCGTTTCTTATCAAGAAACAGTTATTTTCTTTTCATCTCCCCACAACTCTGTTTTCCCAGTGCATGGGAATGATGGGAATATCATGGGAACCCTATGAGCGTTGAGCTTGGATCCCAATTCCAATCCCGTACCCTATTGATACTGTGTCTCCCAGACCCTCTGAAGGGGTGCAGCGGCTAGTCTGGCCCCCTGCTGGGTCTCTTTAGGGGTCCCTGAGTAGGGTAGGGCAGTGCTCATCATGCCTAGTCACTTGGCTTATGTGTCATTATGTCACATGACGTGGTTACCTGAGAGACCTGGACACTCAGCAGTGACACTGGCACACTCTACCTTTTTGGAAAATAATAATAATAAATCCAATTAAAGTTAATAAATGGAAAACACTTTATGCTGTAGCTGGTATGGCAGGTAACAATTATGGTTGCAAAGGGATATTATACTTTGACCAGGATATCCATCCATCCATTCATTACCACCATATCCCCTCTTAATCCTTGAACAAAGAGGAAAACCAATTTACCTCGCCACTTTGCTGGTACACAGGTTGTCCTGTCCTGAATGCTAAATGTTTCCTCTTTAGGTTCAATCATAGTTGGCAGGAACACCCAGTACTCAGTGCTTTTACTCCACAGAGCCACCAGCCTTTCATCTAAACAGTAATGAGATGTTATCGGCTGTATTGTTTGTCCTTCAGAGGTCTCTCCCCTAGCCAAACAAGCTTTGGAAATCCTGTCGAAGTGTTAGTAAATAATACTGGTAGGGTAGGTTTTACTGAATTATTGATAATAAATTGTTCGCCCCTAGCCCCTGAGAAAACATGTCTTCACATGTCTCTGCTCACCAGTGCCCCCAGTCGAACGGAGTCAAGGTTATGGCGGAACCTTATGGCAGAACCTTGTGGCGGAACCATGCTGTCTTACTTTTCCTCCCTTCTAATACATTTAGCTGAGTGAGTGTGTGTGTTGTCAGTACTGACTGCTCATGTGTGTTAGGCCAGATGAATGGGGGCAGTGGGTGAACTCTTGTGGGGTCTGAATGGGAAAGAGAAATGGTGTCTCTTTGATGCTCTGACACACTGCTCTTTCGCATGAGTGATGCCTTGTTGGTTCAGTGCAGCCCCTCAGTGTCCTCTCTGGGCACTGTGTGTGTGTGTGTGTGTGTGTGTGTGAGCTTTCTTTAGTATGTGTGTGTGCTCTCTCTGTGTGTGTGCGCATCTCAGGATATACCCAGGGAGATGGGGGAAGCCATTTGTTGCTCTCAGTGAGTCTGTATCCCCCTTCCTCCTAGTACCCCTCTCCCCCACTGAGGGGGTCATAAAGCATCATGGGGCCCGGTCAACACATCACCATCAACACAGCCAGGCCTCTATTGATCTACACTACACACACTGGGGCTGTCAGGAGTCATCATTAGACCACACACTATATGGCTTTACATTTTACTTTTTGTTCATTTAGCAGACACTCTTATCCAGAGCAATTTACAGGCGCAATTAGGGTTAAAGTGTCTTGCTCAAGGGCACATCGACCTAATGTTTTTTTCACGTAGTCGGCTCAGGGATTGGAACCAGCAACCTTGCGGTTACTGGGCCAAGGCTATTAACAGCTAGGCTACCTGTCGTCCCACATGCTAGGCTACCTGTCGCCCCACATGCTAGTTTACCTGTCGCCCCACATGCTAGGCTACCTGTCGCCCCACATGCTAGGCTACCTGTCGCCCCACATGCTAGGCTACCTGTCGCCCCACATGCTAGGCTACCTGTCGCCCCACATGCTAGGCTACCTGTCGCCCCACATGCTAGGCTACCTGTCGCCCCACATGCTAGGCTACCTGTCGCCCCACATGCTAGGCTACCTGTCGCCCCACATGCTAGGCTACCTGTCGCCCCACATGCTAGGCTACCTGTCGCGCCACATGCTAGGCTACCTGTCGCGCCACATGCTAGGCTACCTGTCGCGCCACATGCTAGGCTACCTGTCGCGCCACATGCTAGGCTACCTGTCGCGCCACATGCTAGGCTACCTGTCGCGCCACATGCTAGGCTACCTGTCGCGCCACATGCTAGGCTACCTGTCGCGCCACATGCTAGGCTACCTGTCGCGCCACATGCTAGGCTACCTGTCGCGCCACATGCTAGGCTACCTGTCGCGCCACATGCTAGGCTACCTGTCGCCCCACATGCTAGGCTACCTGTCGCCCCACATGCTAGGCTACCTGTCGCCCCACATGCTAGGCTACCTGTCGCGCCACACACACACACACACACACACACAGACACACAGACACAGAGACACAGACAGACAGACACACACACAGAGACACAGACAGACAGACACACACACAGAGACACAGACAGACAGACACACACACAGAGACACAGACAGACAGACAGACACACACACAGAGACACAGACAGACAGACACACACACACAGAGACACAGACAGACAGACACACACACAGAGACACAGACAGACAGACACGCACACAGAGACACAGACAGACAGACACACACACAGAGACACAGACAGACACGCACACACACAGAGACACAGACAGACACGCACACACACAGAGACACAGACAGACACGCACACACACAGAGACACAGACAGACACACACAGAGAAACAGAGTAAATGGGCCTTTGGGAGTGGGGGGCAGTGGGCGGTATACACTCATGGGAGGAACCCCCCCATCCATCCAACTCCCACAGGGGACAGAAAGCCTCTAGGGCCATACCCATGGAGCAGTAGAGGTATCTATTAAATGTATTGTATTGGAGCCTTGAGAGTGCTGCTTTTCTTTACTTATCGCAATAGAAGGAATGGTGCTGAACTGAGCATTAGCTTATATACCGAGGTTAAGATTTCCTCCAACTTCTGGTTGGAGATGAGGGTTTTTCTTGTGTCATGCTTGTATTCTGAGTGGTGGCTCCTATATACAAGTAGCCTCTGCTGGCTTTCTTTAGTATGTGTGTGTGCTCTCTCTGTGTGTGTGTGTGCGCATCTCAGGATATACCCAGGGAGATGGGGGAAGCCATTTGTTGCTCTCAGTGAGTCTGTATCCCCCTTCCTCCTAGTACCCCTCTCCCCCACTGAGGGGGTCATAAAGCATCATGGGGCCCGGTCAACACATCACCATCAACACAGCCAGGCCTCTATTGATCTACACTACACACACTGGGGCTGTCAGGAGTCATCATTAGACCACACACTATATGGCTTTACATTTTACTTTTTGTTCATTTAGCAGACACTCTTATCCAGAGCAATTTACAGGCGCAATTAGGGTTAAAGTGTCTTGCTCAAGGGCACATCGACCTAATGTTTTTTTCACGTAGTCGGCTCAGGGATTGGAACCAGCAACCTTACGGTTACTGGGCCAAGGCTATTAACAGCTAGGCTACCTGTCGTCCCACATGCTAGGCTACCTGTCGCCCCACATGCTAGTTTACCTGTCGCCCCACATGCTAGGCTACCTGTCGCGCCACACACACACACACACACACACACAGACACAGAGACACAGACAGACAGACACACACACAGAGACACAGACAGACAGACACACACACAGAGACACAGACAGACAGACACACACACAGAGACACAGACAGACACACACACACAGAGACACAGACAGACAGACAGACACACACACAGAGACACAGACAAGACAGACACACACACACAGAGACACAGACAGACAGACACACACACAGAGACACAGACAGACAGACACACACACAGAGACACAGACAGACAGACACACACACAGAGACACAGACAGACACGCACACACACAGAGACACAGACAGACACGCACACACACAGAGACACAGACAGACACGCACACACACAGAGACACAGACAGACACACACAGAGAAACAGAGTAAATGGGCCTTTGGGAGTGGGGGGCAGTGGGCGGTATACACTCATGGGAGGAACCCCCCCATCCATCCAACTCCCACAGGGGACAGAAAGCCTCTAGGGCCATACCCATGGAGCAGTAGAGGTATCTATTAAATGTATTGTATTGGAGCCTTGAGAGTGCTGCTTTTCTTTACTTATCGCAATAGAAGGAATGGTGCTGAACTGAGCATTAGCTTATATACCGAGGTTAAGATTTCCTCCAACTTCTGGTTGGAGATGAGGGTTTTTCTTGTGTCATGCTTGTGTTCTGAGTGGTGGCTCCTATATACAAGTAGCCTCTGCTGGCTATATTCTAGGACCTGCTAGCCTTCAGCTTCATCTTGCTCTCCAGTTCTAGACTCAACACTGTCCTGTTCTAGAGTCAAAGCTGATACCATTTAACACTAGAACTGCCTTTCAGCCTATCAGTAGCTGCTAGAGAACATTGCCGGGCATCCCCTTTATTATGTGCATCAAATGATCAGATCAGATGCATATCAACCCTCAAATTGCAGCAAACATAAGCACCAACGATTGATAAATAGTGCATAAACTATTATAAAGGATTAATTGCATGAAGAACTATTTGTGGAAATATATCCATTTAAAAAAAACTAGTTATTTGTTTAAATAAGGATATGTTTTGTGTAATTCTGCAAAGTCCTAGAAAAACGTAGGCAGATAACCTATTTTAGTTTCCCTTACAATAAAAACATTACAGTGTAAATCATTTGAGCAACTTTATTTGTAGATTTGGTTAGTCATAGTTATAGTGATTTAAAAAAGTCCAGTTACAGCTTCTTTTGACAAAGTAGAAATGAAAAATATTACAATATATCCAGCCAGGTGCTCAGGTTAAATTATTTGCTGTATTCCTAAACAGAAGCACCAGTGCATGAACAATTGTAAAGGATGAATTGCATAAATAAATATGAATGGAAATATATTAATAACAAAATATAAAAACAATAATTTGTTGATTGTATCGGACGCTATATTGTGCCCTTATACGAGTACCTTTACGCATGAATCAATCTGTCTTCTCTTTATGCTTTGGGTCCACAGTCAGCACACATCTTCGGGGCGTTGTGTGAGCAAGCCCCACAAACAAATCGGTTGCACCGCACACAGTTTTCATGGGCCTTGTTTCGTTTGCACCTGCCGCAGGCGTCGCATAATCTCGCCAAAGCAGTTGCGTGGCATGGTCTCTCTGAAAATGTGCACCCCATACCTATCAGACCAAGATGACTCCACATCATGCTCTTTCCGCCATATGCCCCGCGGACATACAAGAGTGCAATAAATGCTTACAGTTCATTCATAGACATTTCCTTTTCTATGTACATGAGCAACAGTACAATCTCTGATGTGCTGCAACAACTCGTCACTCTTTTCTACCCAAACCCTGCAATCCTACCCAGACTCCTGTCTCACTGTGGCAGTTGGGAACACCGTCTCAGTTGGCTCTGTTCTGGTTTTTCTGCGGCGAGGCTCAGGCATCGGAGGCGGCAGCTCGACGTCAACATCAGAATCCGATGAAGTCTCTTCGTCAGCAACGTCGATTTCAAGCTCAATATATGATCCTCCATCCGACTCCGACTCATCTAAATTCTGCAGCATTTGTAATGCGGTCAGTGCGTCCGTTCGTTTGGTTCAGCTTGCCATTGTGAACTACACACTGTATGTTGTACTCGGTGTCTAATTTGAGTCTCTGAAGGGAAATTATATACAATTTCCAGCCTTTCATCATAAAATAATTAGACCGCCCACAATTCTTCATCAAAATTACACTATTGTTCTAAATTCAATCATCCTTCACCCTCATATTTCAGATCAATCAAATTCAATCACCCTCTTCACCCTCATCATCATTCACTTCATTGAAGTCACATGCACTATTATCAGTTTTTATCTGGTTTCTATTGCCCATTCATCCATTGACGACAGAATTGAATTATGAGTTATTTGACAAAGGTAAGTGTAATAGAAACAGCAGAAAATGTATTTCTGATACTATATAGAAATCAAAATGGTTTACCTGCATGTCACTCTGAAGGGGGATATGATAAAGTGATGCTCCTTTCTCTGCATCTGTAAATTACAAGATGCGCCAATATCTTCATGTACAGTTTGACAACTGATAGACCTAATATTGTCACTCATCAGATTATTGTCAATTTAATCTTGACTATAGGCTAACTCTTAGTTTGGGTGTAGTTTAGGTGTCGTTTTGTTGGGCCGGCTGTGCAGGCTTACTGGCATCGTTTGACTGGCATTGTTTGTTTCCCGCTCGTCAACTTGGATAGAGTCAAAATCTACAAAATCAAGTGTCTTTGGCCGTTCTAGTGTTAACCCCAGTAGCCGTTAGCCTTAGCCTCCTCTCCCTCCACTTCTAGCCTCACTGACTGCTCATTATAAGACTGGGAGCTCAGAGGCTGGGAAAGGGGCTGAGGTGATTTTCCTTTGTCGCCGTGTTGATTACCATGGTGCCAGGCGCCACGAATACAGCTCCTGTCTGGGACATCCAATCCCCACGCTCATTTCCACGGCGATCTCAGGTTCAGAATACTGAGTGATCCGAGACACAGGATAGGCTAGTGCTGAAGGAGAGGGTTCCTATTAGGACTTTGTGGAGGACTTTGATTCAGATGAAGATTGCGTATGTCTGAGGCTGCGTCCCAAATGGCACCCTATTCTCTATGTAGTAAGGCTGAGCGATTAGTGCTTTTATTATTATTTGTTTTTGTATTTTACAATTTCACCCGGAAGCCAGCCGCACCAATGTGTCAGAGGAAACACCGTTCAACTAACAACCGAAGTCAGCCAGCAGGCGCCAGGCCCGCCACAAGGAGTCGTTAGAGCGCGATGAGCCAAGGAAAGCCCCCCCGGCCAAACCCTCCCCTAACCCGGACGACGCTGGGCCAATTGTGCGCCGCTCTATGGGAGTCACGGCCGGTTGTGACAGAGCCTGGGATCTAACCCGGGTCTGTAGTGATGCCTCAAGCACTGCGATGCAGTGCCTTGGACCACTGCGCCATTCGGGAGGCCTGCAATTAGTGCTTTTTGAGGACGTTTCGGTTCGATTATAAAACGTTATCACGGTTTTCAGTTTCCATTTCTTTCTTTTTTTTAAACATTAAATGCACTATGCATTATTGAATGCTGTAACACACAATACAACTATTAATAAGTCCCTTGGTGACTGCCCATTACTGCTTATCACTTATTAACCATCTATTCACATTACTTTAATAAAATATTAGTTTTATTTGATAACTTTATTATTTCATTCAAAGTCATCTCATCTCTATGAAGCTGCTGCCTATCCTGTCTGGCAAAATATTTTTTTTTACTAGTTCTTCAAAGTAAATAAGGCATACTTTTATGACTGCTGAATACCAACTATCTCTTAGATCATGTATTTTCATGCTCGCGAAGCAACTGCTTTCTATCCCCCTCGATCACGCCTCGATCAGACCGTCAACGTCATAGCAGTCACATTTCTTTCATTTCAACCCAACATGTTTATTGGATGTGTGTACACCAACAGTTCAACATTCACCTTCTGCTACTATTTCTGTCAAGTCTACACATACAATTTGATGCATACATTAGATAAATCCAACATATGCACGACACAGAACGAACTGCAACTACCTCTGCAACACAATGCTACAAGCCAAACGCAGCATTCCATTGGAAATTAATGTACTTCTGGTGTAGCAAATCGCAATGATGCTGTCGGTCTGATCAAGGCGTCAGTCTCCGTGTCTTGCTCCGCACAGACCACACAAGTTTAAGCGGGCGCGTAATGGATTATGGTCATTATAGTTGATTACCAAGTTTTCTGTGCTCAACTATGTACTGTGTACTATGTACTGATGCCACTGAAATGAATAGCTATATATGTTAATTAGACTGATGAAATGAATGTATCATAGATCACTGATATACACAGAGTGTACAAAATAATAGGAACACCTGCTCCTTCCATGACAGACTGACCAGGTGATTCCAGGTGAAAGCTATGATCCCTCATTGATGTCAATTGTTAAATCCACTTCAATCAGTGTAGATGAAGGGGAGGAGACAGGTTAAAGAAGGATTTTTAAGCCTTGAGACAATTGAGACATGGGTTGTGTATGTGCCATTCAGAGAGTGAATGGGCAAGACAAACTATTTAAGTGCCTTTGAACAGGGTATGGTTGTAGGTGCCAGGTGCACCGGTTTGTCAAGAACTGCAACACTGCTGGGTTTTTCACGCTCAGCAGTTTCCTGTATCAAGAATGGTCCACCACCCAAAGGACATATAGCCAACAAGACACAACTGTGGGAAGCATTGGAGTCAACATGGGCCAGCATCCCTGTGAAACACTTTCGACACCCTGTAGAGTCCATGCCCCAACAAATTGAGGCTATTCTGAGGGCAAAAGGGGGTGGGGGTTCAACTCAATATCAAACCTCAGCCTCCAGTATTTATGCTGCAGTAGTTTATGTGTCGGGGGGCTGGGGTTAGTTGGTTATACCTGGAGTACTTCTCCTGTCTTATCCAGTGTCCTGTGTGAATTTAAGTATGCTCTCTCTAATTCTCTCGTTCTCTCTTTCTCTCTGAGAACCTGAGCCCTAGGACCATACGTCAGGACTACCGGGCATGCTGACACCTTGCTGTCCCCAGTCCGCCTGGCCTTGCTGCTATTCCAGTTTCAACTGTTCTGCCTGCGGTTACGAAACCCCTACCTGTCCCAGACCTGCTGTTTTCAACTCTTAATGATCGGCTATGAAAAGCCAACTGAGAGACCTGAGCCCTAGGACCATACGTCGGGACTACCGGCCGTGGTGACACCTTGCTGTCCCCAGTCCGCCTGGCCTTGCTGCTATTCCAGTTTCAACTGTTCTGCCTGCGGTTATGGAACCCCTACCTGTCCCAGACCTGCTGTTTTCAACTCTTAATGATCGGCTATGAAAAGCCAACTGAGATTTATTCCTGATTATTATTTGACCATGCTTGTCACTTATGAACATTTTTGAACATCTTGACATGGTTCTGTTATAATCTCCACCCGGCACAGCCAGAAGAGGACTGGCCACCCCTCATAGCCTGGTTCCTCTCTAGGTTTCTTCCTAGGTTTTGGCCTTTCTAGGGAGTTTTTCCTAGCCACCGTGCTTCTACACCTGCATTACTAGCTGTTTGGGGTTTTAGGCTGGGTTTCTGTACAGCACTTCGAGATATTAGCTGATGTACGAAGGGCTATATAAAATAAAATTGATTGATTGATTGAATATCAGTGTATTTTATATGGAATATACAGGTAACTGTCAAAATAATGGAAACGCTTGAGTAAATGAGGGATACTAAGTATATTGAAAGCAGGTGCTTCCACACAGGTGTGGTTCCTGACTTCCTGACACAGGTGTGGCTAACATGGCTATGGCCCCATAGGATGACAATGCCCCCATCCACAGGGCACGAGTGGTCACTGAATGTTTTGATGAGCATGAAAACGATGTAAACCAAATGCCATGGCCGTCTGTCACCAGATCTCAACCCAATTGAACACTTATGGGAGATTCTGGAGTGAAGCCTGAGACAGCATTTTCCACCACCAACAACAAAACACCAAATGATTTTCTAGCGGAAGAATCGTGTTGCACCCATGTATATAGAACACTGCTTTATATCTATGGTCGCATCCCTCCAATAGAGTTCAAGACACTTGTAGAATCTATGCCAAGGTGCATTGAAGCTGTTCTGGCTCGTGGTGGCCCATCGCCCTATTAACACACTTTAAGTTGGTGTTTCCTTAATTTTGGCAGGTACCTGTATCTTAATGTTACTGACAAACCTATGGTGTTTTGTAGGATACCTGGGAGACTGAATGACAGACGCACCCCACTGGGAGAGCTCAACTGGATCTTCACTGCTATCACTGACACGATCGCCTGGAACGTGCTGCCCAGAGGTACACACACATGAGCTTGGGAACATATGCGCATGCACACACACTCATACCTCTGTGTCTACCTGGGCTGCCCAGACAAGTAGAAAGTATCTCTCTCTCTCACAAACACACAAACACTCATGTGAGTCGTGATGTGAGAAGAGAACAGTGGGGATGGGCTGATAAGCCCCAGAAGCCTTACGGCACTGGCGTTCAATAATCAGCCTACATCACAGAGAAGCTCCTTAATGAAGGCACGGCACACCTAATCCACCACACACACACCTCACTACACACCCCACCCCACCACACAAAACACTCACATACTACCCTCACACAGACATACTCACACACACACTCTCTCTCATACACAAAAGCGCGTAAACACACACTCGAATCACACCATAATCAAAACACTCATACACAAAGACTCACTCCCTCTCACACAGAGACAAGCGCCTGCACACAAACACACCAATTATCATCATTAGTTGGGGATTAACACTGGAGCAACCTGGCCCCATTAAACAAAATGAGAGAATACATGAATTAATAATAAGAGTTGAAAATGTCACTACTGCCCCCTGCCTTGATCTATCTGGCACTGCTACTGCATCCTGCCTGTCTGTCCACATTCAATACACAATACATACACACCTACATCTCTCTCTTTCTCTCTCTCTTTCTTTGATGCTGTCTGTTATTTTCCATTGGCCATGCCCCCTTGCCCCTGTCTCTTTCCATTCCCTCCTGTCCATCCTTCTCTTCCTTTTTTTCTCTCTTTCTCTCTCTAGATCTGTTCCAGAAGCTTTTTCGTCAGGACCTGTTGGTGGCCAGTTTGTTCCGCAACTTCCTGTTGGCCGAGAGGATAATGAGGTCATACAACTGCACCCCCGTCAGCAGTCCGCGCCTGCCACCTACATACATGCACGCCATGTGGTAAGACACGCATGCACACACACCTACACTTTCTCTCTCTGTTGGTTATCTGTCCATTCATTAGATTCATGTTGAAACCTGTCTGCAAAATCCTTTGTTGTGTGTTTTCCCACCATCAGTTACTAAAAGCATTAGTTGGGGATAGTGTTGTTGCTGAAAGTCTCTTGAGTGAGCGATCGCCTCTTTTCCTCTCTTATTGCCTCCATTGTCTCTTCTTGGGAAGACATTAAATAGCATTGAATCATCTGGGGTGACTTTGTCGTTGTGTTGCTACACCCCATCACAGCTCTAAAAGAGATGCTTCAGCCAGCAAGAAAGGAAGTACAGAGAGAGAGAATGTGGAGGGAGGGGAAGTAAGAAGGGACAGGTAAAAGGAGAACAAGGGATGGTAAGAAATAGTGGAAGAGAGAGAGAGACTGATAGGAAGTGTTGAGGTATCTAGATGGCAGTAAGGAAGGAAGGAAGTAGAGTTGAAGTGAGAACAAAGGAGCAGAAGGAAGCGTGGAAGAGAGAGACTAATAGAAAGTCTGCAGGGGAAAGGGTAAGAGACACAAAGGGAGACAAATACATCAAAAGTGTGGAGGCAGAGAGAAATAGAGAGGGTTTGTGGAAATATGTTGATTGATGATAGTGGCCAGACACAACCAGCAAGTGTTATTAAAATGCTGTTGTTGTGTCTTTAATATTAGTGGGCCATTATTGGAATATAAATTGGCTGGGGACAGGTGTGCGCGACTGTGTGTGTGCGCGACTGTGTGTGTGCGCGACTGTGTGTGTGTGTGCGCGACTGTGTGTGTGTGTGCGTGACTGTGTGTGTGTGTGTGTGGTAGGGGTGTATGGCGCTATGGCTGCACCAAACTCTGCTGCAGGTAGCAGCTATAGCAGAGTCAGCAACTAGATAGAGATTCTCTCATACACACGTTCTTAAAGGTCCTAAGTCATTCTGATTCCCATGTAAAATAGCCTTTTGAGTGACTAAAATATTACCCATAATATTTGTTTTGGATAGAAATGCTCAAAATGTGCGTTTTTTTTATTTTTATCTCATGGCTAACTACCAGGAAGTTTGAAAAGACAGGCTTAGTGGGCGGGGAGCTTATATTCATGAGCTCGCCTTGACTGGCAGCTCTTTGAAACGCCTATGTCAAGCAACTTGGATGCAGTGTTGCAGTAAAATCATCTCAAGCTAATTTAGTGGTACACAAAGCAGCTCAAACAATATTGAAATTGCATCAATGATGTCAAAAATGTTTTATACTTCTCCCGTTAGGCATCGCTCTTGTGATGCGGTTCACAGCAGCAATGACAGATGTGTTGACTTGACAACTGTGTCAGAGTTTAACGACTTTTGTTCCATGCTGGCTGAAGACCTAGCTAGCCAGGAACTAGCTAACACCAGACACAGATGACCCTATCCTCTTAATAATCCCGCCTCCTGAATCCAAGTGTTTGACACGGGGAGGGGACCAGTAACTTTATGATCAAACTTTATCAGTGTAGTAGCAAATGTCATTTTTCATACTTTGACCTGGTTTCATCCAAATACCATCCAATTTCATGAAAAACATGATTTTGACTGTTGACCTTTAATATACTCCCCCCTCTCTCTCACTCATCCCTTGTTCCCACTTCACACACCCTTTACTCCTTATTATATTCACACCCTTTACTCCTTATTAACTCTACACCCTTTACTCCTTATTAACTACACACACTTTACTCCTTATTAACTTCACACCCTTTACTCCTTATTAACTACACACTTTAATCCTGATTAACTACACACTTTACTCCTTATTAACTACACACACTTTACTCCTTATTAACTACACACTTTACTCCTTATTAACTACACACACGTTACTCCTTATTAACTACACAGACTTTACTCCTTATTAACTACACACTTTACTCCTTATTAACTACACACTTTACTCCTTATTAACTACACACTTTACTCCTTATTAACTTCACACCCTTTACTCCTTATTAACTACACACACTTTACTCCTTATTAACTACACACTTTACTCCTTATTAACTACACACTTTACTCCTTATTAACTACACACTTTACTCCATATTAACTACACACTTTACTCCTTATTAACTACACACACTTTACTCCTTATTAACTACACACTTTACTCCCGATTAACTACACACACTTTACTCCCGATTAACTTCACACACCCTTTACTCCTTATTAACTTCACACACCCTTTACTCCTTATTAACTTCACACACTTTACTCCTTATTAACTACACACACTTTACTCCTTATTAACTACACACACTTTACTCCTTATTAACTACACACCCTTTACTCCTTATTAACTACACACACTTTACTCCTGATTAACTTCACACACTTTACTCCTTATTAACTTCACACACCCTTTACTCCTTATTAACTACACAAACTTTACTCCTTATTAACTTCACACACTTTACTCCTCATTAACTTCTCACCCTTTACTCCTTATTAACTTCACACACTCCTAACCCGCCATGCTCCTCGACAACCATTTTACATTTTAGTAATTTAGCAGACACTCTTATCCAGAGGTACTTACAGGAGCAATTAGGGTTAAGTGCCTTGCTCAATGGCACATCGACAGATTTTTCACCTAGTTGGCTCAGGGATTCGAACCAGTGACCTTACGGTTACTGGCCCAACGCTCTTAACCGGCAGGCTACCTGCGGCCATCACACACCCCTCACTCCTATCAAATCCCAATCACGTTTCATGTCACCTTTCACTCACGTTCCAAACCGATACTAACAACAACAAGAGACGTTTGCTTTTTCGCCGAACAAATGTTTGTCTACTTGTCTCGACTGATTCCAGATGTTTGATATATTTATGCACTGGGATTACAGATATGTATACCTGATATGAATATTGAACACACTATGTTATGTGAATGATGTGATGAGTTGTATTCTACATGGATTATAACTAGCATTTCGGATCCTTTGACTACAGAAATATCTTTCTCCATAGAGAATTGTATTCTAGTCTATTATCTTGGATTCTACTATTACCTGAATGGAAGAGGCAAAGGCAGTGTTCTTAGAGTTGTGTTCAATGACTGTAACAAATCTGTAACATTGCGTATTGTTGCATTTGTCGACCAAATGCTCAATTCCTGCATGCACTTTCTAACCAGAGGAGAAACCCCAAGTGCTGCCTCAGAGCAAATAGGGAGGAAGGGGGGTTGGTGGTTAGGGGAGAGAGGGGAAGGGGGGTTGGTGGTTAGGGGAGAGAGGGGAAGGGGGGTTGGTGGTTAGGGGAGAGAGGGGAAGGGGGGTTGGTGTGAGAGAGTGCAGCAGTAAAGGGGGGTTGATATTTATGTAACAGTATGAATTAAACATGATAACCAGGGAGAACACTGAGGGTTTGGAATGGATCAAAACCTCAATGCTGCCCTCTCCAGGACCGTGTGTGTGTTGGACATTTGGGTTGTTGATGTCTAACGTGTGTGTGTGTATGCATCGTTCCTCTACAGGCAGGCGTGGGACCTGGCTGTGGACATCTGTCTCTCTCAGCTGCCCACCATCATTGAGGAGGGCACCGCCTTCAGGGTAAGTGGTTTTTCTCCATTTATCAGTGCGGGTTCCTCTTAACTTTGAGTTAGTCATGGCATGTGTTTGTCTATGTCAGGGGTCTCAAAATCATTTTGCCCGGTGTCCAAATTCAGTCTTCACCAAGGTCCAGCAGGGCCACACTGCAAATTGTTTTCATACACAATACTTTTTTCCCTTCATTTGAATACCCCTGAGGCGTTAAGATAAATTGCCCTGTGTCAATCACATTTTTATTTATAAAGCCCTTTTTACATCAGCAGATGTCACAAAATGCTATACAGAAACCCAGCCTAAAACCCCAAACAGCAAGCAATGCATATATAGAAGCACTGTGGCTGGGAAAAACTCCCTAGAAAGGCAGAAACCTAGGAAGAAACCTAGAGAAGAACCAGGCTCTGAGTGGTGGCCAGTCCCCTTCTGGCTGTGTTCCCGGGTGGAGATTATAACAGTACATGGCCATTAAGGCCAGATTTTTCTCCAAGATGTTCAAACGTTCATAGATGACCAGCAGGGTCAAATAATAATCACAGTGGTTGTAGAGGTTGCAACAGGTCAGTACATCAGGAGTAAATGTCACTTGGCTTTTCATAGCCGGCCATTTAGAGGTTGAAATAGCAGGTGCGGTAGAGAGAGAGAGTTGAAAACAGCAGGTCTGGGACAAGGTAGCACGTCTGGTGAACAGGTCAGGGTTCCATAGCCGCAGGCAGAAAAGTGGAAACTGGAGCAGCAGCACAACCAGGTGGACTGGGGATGCTGTGGATGATATGTCTGTGTGTTTGACACCTCACTGATAAATAACCCCACTAGCTGATGGATGGCTGTCTGTCACTTCGGGTTGACTAGTCTTGACTACACACTTTGTTCTTCTTTCACTTTCATTCTATTTACCATGGTAACTGTAACCCTGTCACTTCTATGAGTTACAATACCATTTTATTTACACTGATTCATCACAAACACTCTCCCCGCCCCAGTCAGTGTATCACTCTATTACCCCTCTGACCCAGTGGATGCAGGAGTGAAATGTCAGGCCTAATACCTCGCGTGTCACTGAGTCAATAGAGGTGATAATAGCTGTAGTCAACATATCACTCCATTCTGTTAAACCCCTCTGGTGCTACTTGTCCAGTCAAGTGCAACTCAACTCAATCATTCATTATAAGATATTTTCAACACAAGCACTTGAAGGTTTTCCGCTGTGATAGTCGGTGATAACGCATCACCGTTGGTTAGTTTGGGTGGTATGAATGGGATAGTACAATACATGCTGCCCTGCCATATACAGTCTTCCTCTGTGCTTTTCAACAAAAATATAGAATAAAATATATTATAAAATGTATTATATACCCAGAGATTGACATTTAGATAGTTAGTCATAAATGATGCATTGTTGCAGCTCCCTATAGAAATAGCATAGTCGGTCCGTCCAGATTTTTTAAAATTTTATTTATTTAACCTTTATTTAACCAGGTAAGCCAGTTGAGAACAAGTTCTCATTTACAACTGCGACCTGGCCAAGATAAAGCAAAGCAGTGCGATAAAAACAACAACACAGAGTTACATATGGGGTAAAAAAAACATAAAGTCAAAAAATACAACAGAAAATATATATACAGTGTGTGCAAATGTAGCAAGTTATGGAGATAAGGCAATAAATAGGCTATAGTGCAAAAATAATTAATACAATTAGTATTAACACTGGAATGCTAGATGTGCAAGAGATTATGTGCAAATAGAGATACTGGGGTGCAAAAGAGCAAAAATAAATAACAATATAGGGATGAGGTAGTTGGGTGGGCTAATTTCAGATGGGCTGTGTACAGGTGCAGTGATCGGTAAGGTGCTCTGACAACTGATGCTTAAAGTTAGTGAGGGAGATAAGTGTCTCCAGCTTCAGAGATTTTTGCAATTCGTTCCAGTCATTGGCAGCAGAGAACTGGAAGGAATGGCGGCCAAAGGAGGTGTTGGCTTTGGGAATGACCAGTGAGATATACCTGCTGGAGAGCAGACTACGGGTGTGTGCTGCTATGGTGACCAATGAGCTAAGATAAGACGGGGATTTGCCTAGCAGTGATTTATAGATGGCCTGGAGCCAATGGGTTTGACGACGAACATGTAGTGAGGACCAGCCAACAAGAGCGTACAGGTCACAGTGGTGGGTAGTATATGGGGCTTTGGTGACAAAACGGATGGCACTGTGATAGACTACATCCAATTTGCTGAGTAGAGTGTTGGAGGCTATTTGTAAATGACATCGCCGAAGTCAAGGATCGGTAGGATAGTCAGTTTTACGAGGGCATGTTTGGCAGCATGAGTGAAGGAGGCTTTGTTGCGAAATAGGAAGCCGATTCTAGATTTAACTTTGGATTGGAGATTCTTAATGTGAGTCTGGAAGGAGAGTTTACAGTCTAACCAGACACCTAGGTATTTGTAGTTGTCCACATACTCTAGGTCAGACCCGTCGAGAGTGGTGATTCTAGTCGGGTGGGCAGGTGCCAGCAGCGTTCGATTGAAGAGCATGCATTTAGTTTTACTAGTGTTTAAGAGTAGTTGGAGGCTACTGAAGGAGTGTTGTATGGCATTGAAGCTCGTTTGGAGGTTTGTTAACACAGTGTCCAATGAAGTGCCAGATGTATACAAAATGGTGTCGTCTGCGTAGAGGTGGATCTGAGAGTCACCAGCAGCAAGAGCGACATCATTGATATACACAGAGAAAAGAGTCGGCCCAAGAATTGAACCCTGTGGCACCCCCATAGAGACTGCCATAGGTCCAGACAACAGGCCCTCCGATTTGACACATTGAACTCTATCTGAGAAGTAGTTGGTGAACCAGGCGAGGCAGTCATTTGAGAAACCAAGGCTATTTAGTCTGCCAATAAGAATGCGGTGGTTGACAGAGTCGAAAGCCTTGGCCAGGTCGATGAAGACTGCTGCACAGTACTGTCTATTATCGATCGCGGTTATAATATCGTTTAGGACCTTGAGCGTGGCTGAGGTGCACCCATGACCAGCTCGGAAACCGGATTGCATAGCGGAGAAGGTACGGTGGGATTCGAAATGGTCGGTGATCTGTTTGTTAACTTGGCTTTCAAATACTTTCGAAAGGCAGGGCAGGATGGATATAGGTCTGTAACAGTTTGGATCTAGAGTGTCACCCCCTTTGAAGAGGGGGATGACCGCGGCAGCTTTCCAATCTCTGGGGATCTCAGACGTTACGAAAGAGAGGTTGAACAGGCTAGTAATAGGGGTTGCGACAATTTCGGCGGCTAGTTTTAGAAAGAAAGGGTCCAGATTGTCTAGCCCAGCTGATTTGTAGGGGTCCAGATGTTGCAGCTCTTTCAGAACATCAGCTGTCTGAATTTGTGTGCAGGAGAAGCGGGGGGGGGCATGGGCAAGTTGCAGCGGAGGGTGCAGAGTTGGTGGCCGGGGTAGTGGTAGCCAGGTGGAAAGCATGGCCAGCCGTAGCAAAATGCTTGTTGAAATTCTCGATTATTGTAGATTTATCGGTGGTGATAGTGTTTCCTAGCCTCAGTGCAGTGGGCAGCTGGGAGGAAGTGCTCTTATTCTCCATGGACTTTAGTGTCCCAAAACTTTTTGGAGTTAGTGCTACAGGATGCAAATTTCTGTTTGAAAAAGTTAGCCTTTGCTTTCCTGACTGCTTGTGTATATTGGTTCCTAACGTCCCTGAAAAGTTGCATATCGCGGGGGCTATTTGATGCTAATGCAGTACGCCACAGGATGTTTTTGTGCTGGTCAAGGGCAGTCAAGTCTGAGGAGAACCATGGGCTATATCTGTTCTTAGTTCTGTATTTTTTGAATGGGGCATGTTTATTTAAGATTGAGAGGAAATTACTTTTAAAGAACAACCAGGCATCCTCTACTGACGGAATGAGATCTATATCCATCCAGGATACCTGGGCCAGGTCAATTAGGAAGGCCTGCTCGCTAAAGTGTTTTAGGGAGCGTTTGACAGTGATGAGGGGTGGTCGTTTGACCGCGGACCCGTTACGGACGCAGGCAATAAGGCAGTGATCGCTGAGATCCTGGTTGAAGACAGCAGAGGTGTATTTAGAGGGTAAATTAGTCAGGATGATATCTATGAGGGTACCCATGTTTACTGATTTAGGGTTGTACCTGGTAGGTTCGTTGATAATTTGTGTGAGATTGAGGGCATCTAGTTTGGATTGTAGGATGGCCGGGGTGTTAAGCATATCCCAATTTAGGTCACCAAGCAGTACGAACTCTGAGGATAAATGGGGGGCAATCAATTCACATATGGTGTCCAGGGCACAGCTGGGGGCTGAGGGGGGTCTGTAGCAAGCGGCAACAGTGAGACTTATTTCTGGAAAGGTGGATTTTTAGAAGTAGAAGCTCAAACTGTTTGGGCACAGACCTGGATAGTATGATAGCTCTGCAGGCTATCTCTACAGTAGATTGCAACTCCACCCCCTTTGGCAGTTCTATCTAGACGGAAAATGTTATAGTTAGGGATGGAAATTTCAGAATTTTTGGTGGCCTTCCTAAGCCAGGATTCAGACACTGCTAGAACATCAGGGTTGGCGGAGTGTGCTAACGCAGTGAATAACTCAAACTTAGGAAGTAGACTTCTGATATTTACATGCAAGAAACCAAGGCTTTTGCGATTACAGAAGTCAGCAAATGATAGCGCCTGGGGAGTAGGAGTGATACTGAGGGCTGCAGGGCCTGGGTTTGCCTCTACATCACCGGAGGAACAGAGGAGGACTAGAATAAGGATATGGCTAAATGCTTTAAGAACTGGTCTTCTAGTGCGTTGGGTACATAGAATAAAGGGGGCAGATTTCCGGGCGTTGTAGAAAAGATTCAGGACATTATGTACAGACAAGGATATGGAAGGATATGGAAGGATATGAGTAAAGTGGAGGTAAACCTAAGCGTTGGGTAACAATGAAAGAGATAGCATCACTGGAGGCACCAATTGAGTCGGTCTCCGCATGTATGGGGGGTGGGACAAAGGAGCTATCTAAGGCAGGTTTAGCTGGGCTGGGGGATCTACAGTGAAATAGTACAATTAGAAATAACCGAAACAACAATAAGCTAACCATATTGAGATGGGAGAGAGGCATAAAGCAATCACAGGTGTAATTTGAGAGAGCTAAGACAACAGCTGGTAATGACGACACAGTTTGGGCTGAGGCTAAACATAAACAGGATGCGGTACCGTATAAAGGAATAGTCCAGCAGGCATCAGCTGTATAGCTGAGTTATCATAAGGTCCGGTGAACAGCAATAGGATAGTTCGGAGGTAGTTCGGGGGCTGCTAAAGCACTAGCGAGCAAGAGGCCACGGCTAGCGTGTGCTAGCGGGCCGGGGCTAGCAGATGGAATCTTCGTGGTCGACGGTGTAACGGGAAGCCGGTTGTAGCCACATCAGACGATTTCGTCGGCAGACCAGTCGTGTAGGATCGGCGGGGCTCCATGTCTATACTAGGTGGTCCCGTCCGGTTGACAGAGAGGTAGATAGCCGGGAGATGGGCCTAGCTCAGGATGATTAGCCAGACCACAACGTCCATTTTGTTGCAGCTAGCTGGTAGCGATGAATCCGGAGTTAAATGTCCAGTGATTCAGTGATTCCGGCAGAAAAACTGATATGTTCTGGGTCGATAACGCGCTGTGCAGACTGGCCGAATAATAGTCCAGACTAGAGCTGGCTGGCTGGTAGGTGGTGCAGGCCACGGACAATGGTGAAGAACCGCTAACGGTAGCTGATAGCAAGTAGCTAGTTAGCTGGCTACTCCCGTCCGGTAGACCTAGAGGTAGAAAGCCGGGATATGAGCCTGGCTCTAGGCTAGCTCGAGGCTGACTGGTGCTTGCATCGGGGGCAGTGGTGATTAGCCAAACAGCAACATTCATTCGGTTGCGGCTAGCTAGTTGCGATCCGGTGATTAATGTCCAGTGATTAAATTATTCCGGCAGAAAAATCCAATGTTCTGGGTGAAATACCGCTAACTGTGGCTAATAGCAAGTAGCTAGTTAGCTGGCTAGCTAGTTTCAACTGGAGATTCTAGATAAAAGGTAAGTCAATAATAGAATCCGTTCCACATTGAGTGAGGCGGGTTGCAGTAAAGTATATTTTGTAGAAGGATGAAAAGTCTGATAGGGAAATATGTACGAAAAATACAAAAAAAAACAGGGTATTTACAGGCTATTTACAGACACACGACAAAAACAGGACTGCACTACTACGCCATCTTGGATTAGCTATAAAAGTCTAGCATCCCGTTATGGTGTAATAATCCACTGCAATTGTAATATTGAATTCCTAATCTCTCTGGGGGAAAAACCCTGGGCTTGGGGCTGGGGCTGGCAGGGGAAGAAACCCTGATTGTGACAACATAAGATTATTACCAGGGCTTGTGTAAGGGCTCCTTAAGCCGTCTACAGTAATCTTCTGAACTCTCCATCTCTCTTTTCCTCACTCGATCTATGCCATCTTTACTTGAACTCCGTCCCTCTATCTATTTTTCACTCTCCCTCGAACTCTTACTCCAGGGGTGTCAAACATACGGCCCATGGCAAGAAACATTTCAGTGCAGCCGTCCGGACCCCGGTGAAGACCGAATGCGGCCCGCAGGCAAAATTAGTTACCCTTGTCTTACTCCCTCCCTCCATTTAAATTTTTTCCCTCTTTCACTTGTCTCTCTCTTCCTCCATCTCTCCTCAAAAGTAATTTCAGAAACCATATCAAGCAGAGCGCAATGCACTCCCAGTGCAAAAGTTTGTATGGAAAAAGTTGAATGAATCTCTACAGAGCGTGACTCCCTCCCTCCCTCTGAGTCTGCAGTCCTATCAGTTCTCCACCTGGCCTGTTTTTATTTTATATTTTAACTAGGCAAGTAGGTTAAGAACAATCTATTTACAATGACGGCCTACCCCGGCCAAACCCGAACGACGCTTGGCCAATTGTGCGCCGCCCTATGGGACACCTGTTGAGGTTTGCATCTCCTCCATCACTCTTCTGAAGGAACATCCCTCCCCCTCTTCCCTCTCGCTCTCCATTCTCTTCCCTCTTTTCCTTCACCCCCGCATGCTTAA
The DNA here is from genome assembly GCF_964263955.1 of Coregonus lavaretus. NCBI lineage: Eukaryota > Metazoa > Chordata > Actinopteri > Salmoniformes > Salmonidae > Coregonus > Coregonus lavaretus. The sequence continues at coordinate 5,327,428 of NC_139993.1, read as the reverse complement.
TGGCACTATAATTGACCCACCTGGGTCCTCTCTCTCCCCCTCTGTCTTTTGAGAGATGAGACTTGTTCACCCTCTATCTGGCTCTCTCTCTCTCTCCAGAGCTCAGAGAAACTGTCTGTTAGTTTGTGTGTGTGTTCGCTCCTCTTGTGTGAGTGTGTATGTATGTTAGAGCATAGCGGTTATGCTTTGGTTATTCACAAATTAATTTCCTCAACCAGTGCTAATATTTCCCTCTCTGCAGCGAGAGAGAGTCTCTGTTGTAATTGCCCCTGCTATATTAATGGGATGATGATGATGAAACTGGTCATGGAACAGTTAATAGCGGCAGACACATTGTCATGACACCACTGCTCTATGTGGGGCTGAAGGGAAGCAGGTAACAGAGGGGGTGGTACATAATGAAGGGACACGCGTTCACACACACACACACTACTGCAGCTAGTCAAGGCTACAATGGAGGCTTCCTTATGTAAGGTTGTTATGTAATAGGCAGATTGGTGTAAGAATTTACTCTGTTCAGTTGGTCGGGATGTTTGTGTGTGTGTGTGTGCCTGTGTGTGTGTGTGAGACATAGAGAGGATGTGTGTTGCATTAAAGTTTCATGACTACTGTGTATTACATATTGTATTAAGATTAGTGGATGCATGTTGCATTGTAGACATCGATGTGCTGAGTTGCCGTGCACATGCTTATATAACTTACATACAAAACCAAAATATATAAACATTGTTACAAAACTCATTGAACTCATTCTACAATGAGATGTATAGTAATGTGTGTGCAGTTCATTACCGATGCATTAAGCCTAATTTGTGTGCTTGTGTGTGTGAGAGAAGGGTGTGCTAGATCAGTATGAAAATGTATGCACTCACTAACTGTATGTCGCTCTGGATAAGAGCGTCTGCTAAATTACTAAAATGTCAAATGTAAATCTAACTATGAAATGGATAATGCTGTTGTGTATTTGAGAGGTCACAGCTGTGTTTGTATGCAGGTCAAGATACACTACATGACCAAAAGTATGTGGACACCTGCTCGTCAAACATCTCATTCCAAAATCATGGGAATAAATGTAGTTGGTCCCCCCTTTGCTGCTATAACAGCCTCCACTTTTCTGGGAAGGTTTCCACTAGATGTTATGTTGGAACATTGCTACGGAGACTTGCTTCCATTCAGCCACAAGAGCATTAGTTAGATCGGGCATTGATGTTGGGCGATTAGGCCTGGCTCGCAGTCAGCGTTCCAATTCATCTCAAAGGTGTTCGATGGGGTTGAGGACAGGGCTCTGTGCAGGCCACTCAAGTTCTTCCACACAGATCTCGACAAACCATTTCTGTATGGACCTCGCTTTGTGTACGGCGGCATTGTCATGCTGAAACAGGCAAGGGCCTCCCCAAACTGTTGCCACAAAGTTGAAAGCACAGAATTGTCTAGAATGTCATTGTATGCTGTAGCGTTAATATTTCCCTTCACTGGAACTAGCCTGAACCATGAAAAACAGCCCCAGACTATTATTCCCCCTCCACCAAACTTTACAGTTGGCACTATGCATTGGGGCAGGCAGCGTTCTCCTGGCATCCGCCAAACCCAGATTCGTCTGTTGGAGTGCCATATGGTGAAGCATGATTCATCACTCCAGAGAACACGTTTCCACTGCTCCAGAGTCCAATGGCGGCAAGCTTTACGCTACTTCAGCCGACGCTTGGTATTGCGCATGGTGATCTTAGGCTTGTGTGCGGCTGATAGGCCATGGTAACCCATTTCATGAAGCTCCCGACGAACAGTTCTTGTGCTGACGTTGCTTCCAGAGGCAGTTTGAAACTCGCTAGTGAGTGTTGCAACCGAGGACAGACGATTTTTATGCGCTACGTGCTTCAGCACTCGGTGGTCATGTTCTGTTAGCTTGTGTGGCCTACCACTTTGCGGCTGAGCCGTTGTTGCTCCTAGACGTTTCCACTTCACAATAACAGCACTTACAGTTGACCGGGCCAGCTCTAGCAGGGCAGAAATTTGACAAACTGACTTGTTGGAAAGGTGGCATCCTATGACTGTGCCACATTGTAAGTCACTGAGCTCTTCAGTAAGGCCATTATACTGCCATTGTTTGTCTATGGAGATTGCATGGCTGTGTGCTCGATTTTATACACCTGTCAGCAACGGGTGTGGCTGAAATAGCTGAATCCACTCATTTGAAAGGGTGTCCACATACTTTTGTGTATATATATATATAGTGTATGTACTCTGTGTGAGTGAGCCTAGTATCAATGTACTGTATGTATTTAGATGTATATTCATCATTGATTTATTAAAACAATTGTGTGTGTGTTTCCCCCCAACAGCACAGTCCATTCTTTGCGGAGCAGCTGACAGCATTCCAGGTGTGGCTGACCATGGGAGTGGAGAACAGGAACCCCCCCGAACAGCTCCCCATCGTACTGCAGGTATACACACACATCCATACACCCAAACACCAACGGGCGTAAAATATCTACCCTCCCCGAAAAACATCTGTTTCAGTTTTCTGAGTCTTTCCCTTTAAATCGCCATAGAAACGGCCCCTCTCAACGTTGATTGACCAGGGTTCGAAGCCACGGATCTGGAGATGAAAATGACAAGGGTATCAAGTTGAATTTGATTGGTCCAAAGTGCGGAAACGCCTCCTAATCTTACAACCTCCCAACGCCGAAATATGGAAGAGATACAACCAAGACCGGTGTGATCTAAACTAGCTACGGTCCCAACAAACTAACGTTCTTATTTAATCAATATGTATATTAAGGTTATAATATTGTAGAGAACAATCTGATTAATTGTATGTGATTCGTAATGACATAGGCTAAAGACAACTAGGTTTAGACTAGGGCTGTCAAACGATAATTAATTGCAAATAATCGCATTAAATTCTGTAGTTAATCGCGATTAATCGCAGATTTTTTATTTGCTCAAAATTGGTGCTTAATAAAGAGTTTTCAAAAAAAAAATATTTCTTCTTTAAGCTGTGTATTGAGTTGTAGGTGTGTAGGGACTGAAACACAAAAAATATTCTGTATCAGAATACAACATTCCTGTAATTATGCTCCCAGTAGGCCTACTCCCTCATACATTTTCTTGAAGTTCACAAACACACACACACAGTTATAGCTTTAGCCATTCCAAATGATTGTTCTCCTAATTACTGATTGGAGGGTTGGCTATAAGAAAAAAGAACTGGCTCTATGGATAAAAAGAGCATAAACCTGTCCAACAATGTCATGAATTCCACAGAACATAAACCTGTGACCATACACTTCAGTCGTCCTCCTATTTCTTTCACTGAGCCAGTTGCTAAGACAAACAAGCCTGTTTACATTTTGAGATGATAAAGCTGCTCTCTTCTTCTGTACGATACGCCCAGAGAGTGAAAACAGCCTCTCACAAGGTACTGATGTGGCAGGCGTTGTCAGGTACCTTCGTACAATGCAGGCCAGCCTGGTGTGTGCCCCTGCATGCTGTGACCACCACTGTAGTGGACAGTCCTCCTTGCTGATGCTGGGCTCTGTTGCTTTATCAGGTTGCTGTGCAGGCCTCTCTTCCTTCAGCAAGTTGCACCAAAGTTTCACCAAAGCCCACACCTCTCAAGTCTGGAAACGCACTTCAGGTCCTTAATACTTGGGTCGAGTGCTGTGGCCATGTGAGGTTGGTGTTTTCCTTGCGTTTCTCCAGGTCTGTTGTGAATGTCAGCTTGAATATTACCACGTAGGCAGGGTCATCATCGGAGCTCTCCATTACTCAAAGGAGATGGCACATAGCAGGCAACACCACTGAGCAGGAAATATACTTCTCTCCTCCCAGAAATTCAGTCAAGTACCTACAGTGGAAGATAATTGACTGCAGTGATTTCGAATTATTAGAAACTTGTTATACACAGACACATACTCTCACTCACACACACATACTCTCTCTCACACACACACACACACACATTTTACACTCTCTCACACACACACACACTTCACAATCGTATTATAACACTAATAGTGTGATAAAGAAGATTACCTGCAGGGCTCCAGTAGTGCCTCCAGCTTCTGCAGTTTCTCCAGTTCAGCTGGGCCAGAGCATCTCTGTGGTTGTTGGTTTCTGTGGACAGGCTTTACCATTTCCAGAGTGGAATTTCATCTTGTTGTGACATCTTGTGTCAGTGACATCTTTTGCACATTTACAAATTGCAGTTGTCCTAGCTCTGTAGCGTTTGGTGGGCTGTGTTTGAAATGTATGGACACTGTAATGGACCTTTTGGAGACTGTGCGCGGTGCAGGGCAGGTGTTCAAAAGGAAGTTGTCTCCCAGTTGCAATCATGTTCCGTGCAGTGTGGTAACTTTGTTGTCAATGTTCCACTGCTTTGCTACAACCATGAAATGTTTGGCACACGTTTCAGTATAGTGCATATTTTCTGTCTTCATTACGGCCAGAGCGTGTGAATGCAGTTTAAAGTTTTCATCGATGTGGTGCGCAGTAACCCCAAGGTAGTTGTGCTTACTCACCAAAGTCCAGTGGTCTCCCGTGAGAGCAACAGCCGTTGCATGTTTCAACTCCGCTTTCGTAGCCCTCTCGCTTTCATACAGCTTGTGTATTCTTGTAACGACGGTGGCTCTCGAGGGTAACTAATACCCTTGAGTTGTTCGTTGCGATCCGAATGATATCCCGCAAGCCTTCGTCCTCCACAATGTGGACTGCAAGCTGTAGCTATCCACTTGGCTATTGCTTGTGTTAGCTTGCTGCTCGTCGTCTTGTCCATAGGCCTCCCACTCTTCTAGCTTAGCCTACCGAAAGATGTCCTCCATTGCTACTAGCAACGTTACTTGTATTGCTGGCGTCAGCGGTGTGTTTCGCTTGTAAATTATAAGTAACTTCGGTGATAAACAAATTCAGCCTTACAGTAGATGCAAACTACTTAGGTTTTATCCAGAGAGCCATCTGGGAGGAATTTGAAATTGAATTTGCCATTTAAAAGCCCCTTACTAGCATTCTCCATCATTCAGTCATACAAGTAGCTAGCTAGTAAAGTGGTCCTCCAGGGCCGGCAGGGATGTAGCTCAGTTGGTAGAGCATGGCGTTTGCAACACCAGGGTTGTGGGTTCGATTCCCACGGGGGGCCAGTATAAAAAATATAATGTATGCACTCACTAACTGTAAGTCGCTCTGGATAAGAGCGTCTGCTAAATGACTAAAATGTAATGCTGAGTGTATGTTCATGTCATTGTCACCAATCAACTGCATTACACTCAAACATTATTCGAATTTAGATGCTAACGAATGCTAACCATAAGTTACTGCATCTGATGGTTAGCTAGCATGCTAGCTAGCCCGACTTCTACATCCAAAATAAGTGTTTGCAACAATAACAGCCAAGTTTAATCTTAAACAACAGTCCAAACAACATGTAGGCCTGTTGGAACACAACATTTATTTTGAAATGTACAGGCAAATCACTACGGAATCCTAGTCTCATGAATAAAGCCTGTGTCTTTGGTGCTTACATTAGCAATGCTAAGTAGCTAACCCAGCTGTATCTGAAATAGTGTTTTCAACAATAACAACTAAATGCACCCTTAGCGACTGTCCAAGCAACTATCAAACAACACTGTAGGCCTTTTGGAACTAGTAAAAAGTATGACGTTTACAAGTAATTTACTACGAAAATATAGGCTATTGGAAACAACGCAATGGAACTACAACTTCATCGGTGATGGTGGGAGTGGTTTTGCCGAATGGAATCGGAGTTTGAGCCTTGAACAACAGAAAATTATTGGCATAAGCTGACTAAATGTCATTATAACAAGAGCAACATAGCAGGGAGTTCCAATATGATCAGAAAACTACAGACGGGTTATATAGAAAGCTGAAAATGACTGGCCATAATTTATTTTAATAGTCATCTCTAGTCATAAAACATCACAGAGAAGCAATTTTCATTTTGCTCATCACTAAAAAGTAAATATACATGAAGTCATAAAGATACACTAAAACTGTGTAGGACATCAATAAATACTTAATAATAGGGGTGTAACAGTACACGTATTCGTACCAAACTGTTCGGTACGGGGACCTTGGTTCGGTCCGCACTGTGAACCCGAATTAATACATAAAAAATATATATACATTACCAGTCAAAAGTTTGGACACACCTACTGATTCAAGGGTTTTTCTAAATGTTTTACTATGTTCTACATTGTAGAATAATAGTGAAGACATCAAAACTATGAAATAACACATATGGAATCATGTGGTAACCCAAAAAGTTTTAAACAAATCAAAATATATTTGAGATTTGCACACTCTTGGCATTCTCTCAACCAGCTTCATGAGGAATGCTTTTCCAGCAGGCTTGAAGGAGTTCACACATATGCTGAGCACTTGTTGGCTGCTTTTCCTTCACTCTGTGGTCCAACTCATCCCAAACCGTCTCAATTGGGTTGAGGTCAGGTGATTGTGGAGGCCAGGTCATCTGATGCAGCATTCCATCACTCTCCTTCATGGTCAAATAGCCCTTACACAGCCTGGAGGTGTGTTTTGGGTCATTGTCCTGTTGAAAAACAAATGATAGTCCCACAATGCGCAAACTAGATGGGTTGGCGTATCGCTGCAGAATGCTGTGGTAGACATGCTGGTTAAGTGTGCATTGAATTCTAAATACAGCACAGACAGTTTCACCAGCAAAGCACCATCACACCTCATCCTCCATGCTTCACGGTGGGGAACACACATGCGGAGATCATCCGTTCACCTACTCTGCGTCTCACAAAGACACGGTGGTTGGAACCAAAAATCTCAAATTTGGACTCATCAGACCAAAGGACAGATTTCCACCGGTCTAATGTCCATTGCTCGTGTTTCTTGGCCCAAGCAAGTCTCTTCTTGTTATTGGTGTCCTTTAGTAGTGGTTTCTTTGCAGCAATTCGTCCATGAAGGCCTGATTCATGTAGTCTCCTCTGAACAGTTGATGTTGAGGTGTGTCTGTTACTTGAACTCTGTGAAGCATTTATTTGGGCTGCAATTTCTGAGGCTGGTAACTCTAATTAAGTTATCCTCTGCAGCAGAGTCTTCCTTTCCTGTGTCGGTCCTCATGAGAGCCAGTTTCATCATAGCGCTTGATGGTTTTTGCACTGCACTTGAAAAAACGTTTAAAGTTCTTGAAATGTTCCGTATTGACTGACCTTCATGTCTTAAAGTAATGATGGACTGTTGTTTCTCTTTACTTATTTGAGCTATTCTTGCCATAATATGGACTTGGTCTTTTACCAAATAGGGCTATCTTCTGTATACCACCCCTACCTTGTCACAACACAACTGATTTGCTCAAACACATTAAGAAGGAAAGAAATTCCACAAATGAACTTTTAACAAGGCACTCCTGTTAATTGAAATGCATTCCAGGTGACTACCTCATTAATCTGGTTGAGCGAATGCCAAGAGTGTGCAAAGCTGTCATGAAGGCAAAGGGTGGCTACTTTGAAGAATCTCAAAAAACACTTTTTTGATTACTACATGATTCCATATGTGTTATTTCATGGTTTTGATGTCTTCACTATTATTCTACAATGTAGAAAATAGTACTGTGTGTGTATATGTGTATATAGGAAAAAAACTCTAGGCCTCTTGAGTAAATCAGAGCTGAAAAACATTTCAGGCTATTCCGTTAAAACAACTAGAGCCTATGCACACGTTGTAATCAAAATTCTAATCTTAATTGGCGCATTTCAACCTGTCCTTTTGTGAGGCGCAGCCGGGAACTAGTTCTGTACAATGGCGAGTGGTGGGGTGGAGAATCCTCCTGGATTATTGACCATCATCGTTTAAATCTCATTTTGGGAACAATTTGTCTTCACCAGTAATTCCCCTATATGTATTTAGCAGCGGCACACCGCCGCTTCTAAATCGTGGCCACTGCAAAAAAATAACATTATAATAACATTCAAAATGTTTAAAGTGGCTTGGCGGAATTGCCCTTTTAAATGTCAAGCAGTTGCGTGCTCTCTGTCAGCCTGGCTGTGTTAAATCATGGCCTGCTCTCTAACTACACAAATAATGAATTTATCTGCCTCGCTAGCGCCTTCATGCACCCCCTCTCTCTTTCTCTCTCGCTCTCTCTCTGGTTCTCGCTGCTCTTTCTCTCTCTCATCACCCTGTCCCTCCCCCTTTATGTCAGGCTATGTTTTCTTTAAAGTGTCACTTCGCAGCAGTACTCCCATGTGTTGTTGTGCTGGCCTAGTCCCTCTGCTGTACGGCTCCATGCTGTACTCTGCACGGTCATTTCCCCCTGACTCAGCAGAGCTGTGAGCTGCAGCCTTCCCTCACACGTCCACTGGGGACAGAAAGGCAAATAAAAACCAAGAGACTGTCTGGTGGAACGATAGGGGAGGGATAGTGTGGATTTTTTATTTTTTTTTGATGGGTGGTAGTGGAGAGGGTGTGTTTTGTGGGTGTGCACATGTAGATCATTGTGCACACCCACGTAAGCTCTTACACACACCCACGTAAGAACAGACAATCTTACGTTGATCTCTAATATCTAACGCTATGACATTGCGTTCTCAGAGATTGCATGTGATTGTGTGTAATCCATTGATGAGGAGCTTTGGGAAAATAAGTCAAAGAGAGGAGGAGGGGTCAGAAAGAGATAAAGCCTCTTGATGTCATCATAGTAACATACTTCCCATCTAGACTTCCCATTGAAACAAAAGGATTGGGAAAGATGATTGTGATGTCCTACGACTGCCATCTCAGACGGGTTGGCGTTCTAGGAGACACACTCTCACAAAGCCCATTCAATCATTATAACAGTATAGTGAATCAGTGGGTGGCTGCAGATTGAACATCTGTACCAGTTGATTCACTCCCTGATGTCTTGTAACACGTGTTACTGATGATCGCCCATGACAGGATAGTGAAAGAGCATATTACTCTGTCATTTGAACTGGTCTTAGTCTGTTAACTTTAGTTGTGTGTGTGTGTGTGTGTTCGTGCCCGCTGATGATGCTGATTAGTCACTGTCACTTGTGTCTCAGCATTTGGGACAAGATTGATGAGCGACTTTGCTATTCTGTGTGTGTCATTAGTGTCTGTTTTATGATACCATCATTCAGAAGTATACCTTTTCAGTCCTCCGCTTCCAACCGCTCTTAAATCGCTGAATATTCCTCCTCTTGTATAACAGACAGACCACAAATTCCCAGGCTCTCCTTTCCCACGCGTTCCCCTGTAGGGTTGAGGGGTAACCCTGGCACGGTCCAACCCCGGTCTCCTCCTGCGTTCGCTCACGGTCGCTGGGTTGAGGTCACACTGCTCTAATAATACACAAAACTATGATAGAAATAGCAGCATGTGTGTGGGTTGGTCGGGGGGGTGGGCTGTGTGGAATCCGCTTCCCTCCCGCGCGTCCTCTCGCACACAGCACGGCACGGCACATAGTCGCATGGGGACACGCCAACGTCCGGCCCTGGTGGTGCTGACTTGCCAAAAACACACACAATCTGTTAACATAATGCCCCACCCACATACAGTACACACACATGCACACAAATGCAATGTCATATACCGAATGGGAAATCACCCATACACATGTATTCATATGCTCACCTCATTACACACAGACCTCTTATGCAAAAGCGGTATGTACACCTGAAGCAGTCAAGACACACACACACACACACACACACACACACAGAGAGAGAGAGAGAGACAAACAATCGCCAGTGCCAGCATATTGGTGAGTGGTGTGAGCCACCTGTTCCACCTCTCCCACTCTCCTCCTTTGGCTCGCAGTGCCACTAAACACATTGAACACACCACAGTATTGACCTCTGCCCCCTCCCTGGTCTCTTTCAGGTCCTCTTGAGTCAGGTGCACAGGCTGAGAGCGCTGGACCTGCTTGGCCGCTTCCTGGACCTGGGGCCCTGGGCCGTCAGTCTGGTGAGAAACTAGACAGCATTCTTGTCTACCGATACACAAACACATATCCAAATACAAGTTTAGCTAACACAGATAGTGTCCGTAAAATGTATATCACAAACATCACAGCACAGTTGAAAATATATGTCAAATAGAAATCAAAACTGGATGGTCTTCTGAGATAAATGGGAGGGGTTGAGGGTAGTTGAAGGATGGGACTAAATACACAAAAGATAACTAATGTAAAATATACTGTGTCCGTAAAATGTATATAGTATGTATAATTTAGAAGCCTAAGTATTGTTGTCCATTAGTTTACTCCAATTAGGGGAGGGGTGGTAGGGTTAGGGGAAAATAATAAAGGAATAATATATTATTAAATATATAGACATACATTTAGGGCCTTAGGGGCCTCTTAGTCTTTTCATTTTGAAGCAGGTGTTGCAATACGCAATAGGTGTTGCTAGAAACACACAATACTTCAAGCCAGTTATGATTTCTTTGGGTTTGAACTTTAAAGTGAATAATATCTCTTGTGTGTGTTCAGGCCCTCTCAGTGGGGATCTTCCCCTACGTGTTGAAGCTGCTACAGAGCTCTGCCCGGGAGCTCCGACCCCTACTGGTCTTCATCTGGGCTAAGATCCTGGCTGTGGACAGCGTGAGTAGTAACACACGCGCGTGCACACACACACACACACACACACACACACACACACACACACACACACACACACACACACACACACAGTACACTATAACACCAATCACAATAACCAAACCATACCATACTCCTACCTTCATAGCAAGCAACATTTAAATTGTTACATTTATAGTTGTACCTATAATTTACACTGGAGGCTATCACATGGAGTAGCTCTAATGAGTGAAGCTATACAGAGACATGATTGCCATAAAGTCAATAACAGCCCCAGATAAAAGCAGAAAATATGTCTATCTGAACCCATTCAGTCAGTTAATGTCAGTCAATCACTTTAATATCAGTTGACGTTAATGTCGACTAATCATCATCAGGAGATTGAGTTGTGCTACTTATTTGAGTGAATCCTCAACCAACTGTTAAGTATTTAGCTAGCTATTGGATGTCAATATTGGGTAATGTTCATAGAGGCCATAAGTATGTGATAGCCCTTTTGGCACATTTGAGCTGTTGAATAAAATGCCCACCCTAAAACTCACTAACACAAAGCATTTAGCCTTTTACTTACATGGTAGAACTAACTGTATAATCCTAAGGCATGGTTTCTCAAACTCGGTCCTCTGAACCCCAAGGGGTGCACGTTTTGGTTTTTGCCCTAGCACTACACAGCTGATTCATATAATCAACTAATCATCTAGCTTTGATAATTTTAATCAGCAGTGTAGTGTTAGGGCAAAACCCAAAATGTGCACCCCTTGGGGTCCCGAGGACCAAGTTTGGGAAACACTGTCCTAAGGTAGTAGGACAGTCTGTAGTATTATAGTGATTCCTTTGCATCCAGACCCACGAGTAGTCATCACAGTGTTAGTGGTTAAGAATAATCAAATGACTTTGAAATGAAAGGACGGGAAGAAAAGTCATTTTTCTCTGTCAGTTTAGTAGTGTGACTCAGGTATTGAGTTGCATTATTCAATAATGTCTAGGCTATGTCTTTAACCTTGTTTATAAATATTATATTGAGTAGTTGCATATTTGAAACATTTCCTCAAGGAGCACAATAAAGCCATCTACCTAAATAGAGGAAATAAGAGTTATTTAGGCTGAGTTGATTCTACTGTAAGTGAAGTGTGTGTGAGTCATGGGTTTTGTTCACCACTCGTGTAGTAACAGCAGATTAATGACGAAGACTGTGACGAAGACTGACTTACTGGAACTGAGGTTTTGAAGATTGTTTCTCTCTCTATCTCTCTAGTCATGTCAGGCAGACCTGGTGAAGGACAACGGACACAAGTACTTCCTGTCTGTCCTGGCCGACCCCTACATGCCTGTGAGTATCCACCAATCAGAGCATGAGAAAACCGAGGCAATCATGGGTGCAACACAAATGTTACCCTTAACCATAGATCTAGGATCAGATTGCCCTCCCATCCTAACCTTTTCCATTAAAGTTGAAAAAATATCTGACCCTGTATCAGTGGTTAGTGACAACTTCTACCTACTCAAACATGTTGTGTTCTATGATCCATAGCTCACAGTTATGAATGAGGTGTTGGTGAACTGAGTTGATACATGGCAGTTGCCTGCCATGTTAAAACCTTTTCTTGTGTTTTCTGTTTCAGGCTGAGCACCGCACCATGGCTGTCTTTATCCTGGCTGTGATTGTCAACAGCTACACGACAGGCCAGGTGTGTGTGTGTGCTTGTGTGCGCGTGTGTCTGCGTACATACTGTGTGGGTGTCTTGAGAGAGAAAGGTCACATAGGAGAGATGTTAGGGGAGAATGTGGTAAATTATTCGATAAAGAAATCACTTTAAAGATGATGCTATTATAAAGCAAGCCTCACATTGATAAACCTCTACGGAATCGGTGTCCCGTATACGGGACGGTTGAGCTAACGTGCGCTAATGTGATTAGCATGACTGTTGTAAGTAACAGCAAACTTTCCAGGACATAGACATGTCTTATATGGGCAGAACGCTTAAATTCCTGTTAATCTAACTGCACTGTCCAATTTACAGTAGCTATTACAGTGAGAAAATACCATGCTATTGTTTGAGGAGAGTGCACAACAACAACAAAAACGTGTCACAGCAACTGGTTTGATACATTCACCTCTGAAGTTAAATAATGTTCTTACATTCAGTAATCTTGCTCTGATTTGTCATCCTAAGGGTCCCAGAGATAAAATGTAGCATAGTTTTGTTTGATAAAATCAATTTTTATATTCAAATGTAGGAACTGGGTTCTACAGTTTGAACCGCTGCTGTCTCTGGCTCCACACCCACCCCACCCGGCCATCTAGATGTGTGAAAGTTAATGTATAAGCTAATGATCCATCATGTATGACATTCTTGGGAGTGTGTAAACTTACATTTTGTATTACCATATAATTTTTGTATGTTCTCTATAGTTATATACTTGAAAATGTATCAATTGACCAATTCGGCACATTTGGGCAGACTTGATACAAAATAGTCCAGTATTGCAATGCTTCGCTGGATCAATCTGAAACTTTGCACACACACTGCTGCCATCTAGTGGCAAATCTAAATTGCGCCTAAACTGCAATATTATATTGTGGCCTTTCTCTTTCATTTCAAAGATGATATAACAAAAACAATAATAGAAAACACATGTTTTTTGTTATGTATTATCTTTTACCAGATCTAATGTGTTATATTCTCCTACATTAATTTCACATTTCCACAAACTTCAAAGTGTTTCCTTTCAAATGGTATCAATAATATGCATATCCTTGCTTCAGGTCCTGAGCTACAGGCAGTTAGATTTGGGTCTGTCATTTTAGCCCTTCAACAGACACACTTCTGAATTCTCCCCAACTCTCAGTAGAGGAGATAATAAGTCATATTTTCAACATGTCCTCACTTTCTGCTCTCTCTCTCTCCTGACAACACTTTGTCATGGCAACTGTCACCGTATACACCTAATTTATTTCCAGAAACCGCTCCAGACTGTTTTTTTGTGTCTCTTATTTGTCGTATTGCGATGATGTAGCTTAGCCTTACACATAGCCTTACAAACCCCCCTCTCTCGCTCTCTTTGTCGGTCTCGTTCGGTCTGTCTCTTTGTCAGTCTGTCTTTCTGTCTATCTACTGGTATCTATTTTTCCATCTATTCATCTTGCTCTTCATATCTTTCGCAAACACCATTCCCTCTCTCTCTCGCTCTCTCTCTCTGTTTACTTAATGTTCTCCTTCTACCATTGGCTCTGTGTTAATAATAGATGAGCTCCAACATTACAGAGACGTGCCGCTCGTTCGACGTTCTCGCCTCCTTGTATTTATACAAGCCTTCCATTCAACTAGTACTTCATCATTACTTCAGTTTGTTGGATTGGTTGGAACATGTGGTCTAAACTTCAGGGGTTAGGAGTGATGGTACTCCTACTGGTAGGGTTCAGCTACGGTATGATCAAGTTAAAACATTATTTCAACTTGTACACAAATCCCTGAACGGCTCTAGTAGTCTGATGGAGGATAGTTTGATACTGCCACAATGCAGAGAGTCTGCCAAAATAGGTATAGGCTTTCAAATAGTGGCTTTTCATAGCCACAAGAACCAATACAACCCCACAGAAATGATGACAAACACTTAACTGTCAAGCATTGGACATCTACCCTTCAGGTTCACAGTGGGAGGTTGAGGTTAGTTCCCTGTTGGGTTTGCCCATAGACTTCGAGATGTGAAGCTCCGCTTAAAGCCAAGTCATAAAGGCCTATGGAATAGGCTACAGGGTCTCATCAAAGGAAATTGTGTGGACGTGTGTGTGAATTACTGACATGGCCCCCCTCTTTCTCTCCTCCCTCCCTCCCTGCCTCCCTTCCAACTCCTTTCTCGTCCTCCTCCTTGACTCACCCTCTACTTCCCTCCTTTTCTCCCCCCCCCCCCCGCTCCCCAGGAGGCCTGTCTGCAGGGGAACCTGATAGCTATCTGCCTGGAGCAGCTCTCTGACCCTCATCCCCTGCTACGTCAGTGGGTGGCCATCTGCCTGGGACGCATCTGGCAGAACTTTGACTCGGCCCGCTGGTGTGGTGTCAGGGACAGTGCCCACGAGAAGCTCTACAGCCTGCTGTCCGACCCCATACCTGAGGTGAGAGGGAAGGAATACACACACCTTTCAGATGTACACATACACCTTTGGGACATACACACACACCTGTCAGACATGCACACACACCTTTGGGACACACACACAGTCACCGAATGTAACACCCATACCTAGCAGATTGGGGGTTCAGTGGCTCCTTTAGGATTTTGAGGACCTGAGGGACAGTGAATAGTCAGTTTGCCCTGTATTTCACCCACCACACATGGGTGAAATGCAGGACACACACACACACACACACACACACACACACTGAGACATGGAACATCTGTTGCCAGCAGCCTAGCAGGGCAACCTCTCTCTCTAGAGGCCAGGCAGCTGCTGTGGCTGAGGGGTGAGACTAGGGTCTGCATCCACTCTGACATACACATATGTGTGTGTGAGTGTATCCATGCATACACTCACAATGCCTGAAGAGAATTGGGTATTTGAGTGCATCACCAGGGACATTGGAGAACCCAGGCACACACAAACCACAATTTAAAAACGTATATTTATTACTCAACTAGTTTGAGCAGCTCCCTCCTCTTCAGTTCCTCTCTTTAAAATGAAGGTGTGTGTCTAGTACCCCATAGAACGCAGAGGGAGAGAGATGGACAGAGTGAGAGAGACTGGAGAGAACAGAGGGAGGCAGAGGGAGGAAGATAGATCAGTGACTAAGCAGAAAGGGGTTTTAATTAACTTTCAGCTGAGGCCTGTTGGGGGGGTTTCTCAAGAGGAGAGGTATATTTACTCTTTACAACACACACACACACACACAGGGCCAGATTTGAGTTTTGCATATGACAGGCACTGCACTGAGAGAGAGATACTTAGAGAATACTCAATGGATTATGTGGACCGGCACTTTCTTAGATTACAATTTAGAAGTAGGAGTTATTGTTACTTAGCTTATGCAGTAACTTAGTGTGATGGGAGGTATTGCGTGACCAATGGTGAATTATTATTTTCAGGCACCTTTGATTTTCTCAGAAAATATGTCTGCATTAGAAATGAGAGGATTAAGTAGTGAGTATTAGTATTGATTCTCCTTTAAAAAGCAGTACCAAAGCAATCTAACCAATGACTGACCAATGACTTGGTCTGGATCCAACCAGGAAGTGACTAGGGACTGGCTTCTCTTGGTACCAAACTATCCCCGGTCTCCTCAGGTGCGCTGTGCGGCGGTGTTTGCCCTGGGGACATTTGTTGGGAACTCAGCTGAGCGGACGGACCACTCTACGACCATCGACCACAACGTGGCCATGATGCTGGCACAGCTCATCAACGACGGCAGCCCTGTGGTCCGCAAGGTGGGTCACACACACACGTACACACTTCTTTTTCTCATCTCGTTATTTCCAATGTTCTTGGTAAGGTCGTTGACTGATTTTACTGTGGCTGGTTGACCGTGTTACGTCTTTTGCTGTGGTTGACTAGGTTCTACCATGTGTGTTGGATTATGGTTGACTGTGGTCGCGTTGTGTTCTCCAGGAGCTGGTGGTGGCTCTGAGTCACCTGGTGGTTCAGTATGAGAGTAACTTCTGCACCGTGGCCCTGCAGTTCATGGAGGAGGAGAAGAACTACGCTGTACCCTCACCTGCCAACACCTTAGGTACACACACCACATGCACACACTTCGATCTTCTGTCATAATCATTACAATAGGAAGTAATTGATGTGTATTGTTGTAAAGCACACTGGTCCATTCAGACTAACTGCTGTACATGTGAAATGGGGTTTAGGGATCTGAGGGAGTTTTAATGAAATATGCAGCATGTTTTGATAGAGCACATCAATATTTAAAATGACCTTTATTACCTATTCTCACATTGATTGTCATGTCGCTACTGTATTCCATTTAGTGCCAAATGAATCAGTTAATTGACCTGTGTGTGTCTGTGTACAGAGCCTGGTAACCTGACTCCAGTGCGCGACAGCCCGGCCATCCCTCGGCTGCGTTCAGTCAACTCCTACACCAACATCAGAGCTGCCACCACCGCACGCAACCTCAACAAGAGCCTGCAGAACCTCAACCTCAACGAAGAGGGTAGGAGAGAGAGAGATGGAGAGGATGACATCGAGGCTGAAAGAGAGAGAGATGGAAATAAAGGGAGAGATACATGTGGTTATGTACTGTAGAGGGAGATGGAGAGAAAGAAATGGACGTAAGGGTAGAGCCTCTCTTCTTTCCCAAAGAGTTACTTGAAGTGATTTGAAGAATCATCATCATAGTCACGATGGCAAAGTCACGACAGAGAATATAATCCTCCTCGGGTGTACCACGCTGATGCTAGGGTTTAGCGTGTGTGTGTGTGTGTGTGTGTGGGGGGGGGGGGGGGCTGTCTTACTCCGCTCGCACACACACACACAGTTTTGAGAGCCTATGTCCATCATACACGTACAGCATTATTGGAGGATTACACTCTAGACCCTCTCTCAGCCCCCGCTGTGCTGACTGACTCAGCACAGCCACATGGCAATATAGCCATGCTGAGTAATACTAGCTGCTAGCACGTTAGCTTACAGCTTACAGCCTCTCTCGATCCACATCGTCCACTCATTCTAACTGACAGCGGTTCTTGTCACCAACAACCATGACAAACCGTTTAGCCTGCCTTGCCTACTCCCAATCCCCATCTCAATATGCACTCCGTCACAGGGATATATGGCGGCCATTTTGTGTGAGTCAGGCGATGATAATGGGAAGTTGTGTAGAGTTATAGAGTGTGATGACTCGGGAGGACAGTTAAAATAGGTTGTGGAGATTGAATGGAAGGTCCAGTCGATAGCTTGTAGTTTCTAGTTTTCTAGCTATAGGCAGATTGGGTGGGGGGGGAGTTTGATTTCTTGAGCTAGCAAAAAGTTGACACTTCACTTTACCTGCAGAAACACACACACACACACACACACATACACACACAAAATCAAACAATCAGAACAGAACAAGTACTTTATTTTCAAGCTCCATTTGTTACTGGTCCATATGCATTACATCAGGGTATAGTTATTCTGGTATAATATGGTATATTTCAGGGTACAATTATTCTGGTATAATATAGTATATTTCAGGGTATATTTATTCTGGTATAATATGGTATATTTCAGCATATAGTTATTCTGGTATAATATGGTATATTTCTGGGTAAACACTACCGTTCAAAAGTTTGGGGTCACTTAGAAATGTCCTTGTTTTCGAAGGAAAAGCAATTGTTTTGGCCATTCAAATAACATCAAATTGTTCAGAAATACTGTGTAGACATTGCTAATGTTGTAAATAGCTATTGTAGCTGGAAACGGCTGATTTTTTAAATGGAATATCTACATAGGCGTACAGAGGCCCATTATCAGCAACCATCCGTCCTGTGTTCCAATGGCACGTTGTGTTTGCTAATCCAAGTTTATCATTTTAAAAGGCTAATTGATCATTAGAAAACCCTTTTGCAATTATGTTAGCACAGCTGAAAACTGTTGTGCTGATTAAAGCAGCAATAAAACTGGCCTTCTTGAGACTAGTTGAGTATCTGGAGCATCAGCAATTGTGGGTTCGATTACAGGCTCAAAATGGCCAGAAACATTTATATTTTAGTCATTTAGCAGACGCTCTTATCCAGAGCGACTTACAGTTAGTGAGTGCATACATTTTCATACTGGAAACAAATAACTTTCTTCTGAAACTAGTCAGTCTATTCTTGTTCTGAGAAATGAAGGCTATTCCATGCGAGAAATTGCCAAGAAACTGAAGATCTCGTACTACTCCCTTCACAGAACAGCGCAAACTATCTCTAACCAGAATAGAAAGAGGAGTGGGAGGCCCCGGTACACAACTGAGCAAGAGGATAAATACATTAGTGTCTAGTTTGAGAAACAGACGCCTCACAGGTGCTCAACTGGCAGCTTCATTAAATAGTACCCGCAAAACACCAGTCTCAACGTCAACAGTGAAGAGGCGACTCCGGGATGCTGACCTTCTAGGCAGAGTTGCAAAGAAAAAGCCATATCTCAGACTGGCCAATAAAAAGAAAAGATTAAGATGGGCAAAAGAACACAGACACTGGACAGAGGAAGATTGGAATAAAGTGTTATGGTCAGACCAATCGAAGTTTGAGGTGTTTGGATCACAAAGAAGAACATTTGTGAGACGCAGACCAAATGAAAAGATGCTGGAGGAGTGCTTGATGCCATCTGTCAAGCATGGTGGAGGCAATGTGATGGTCTGGGAGTGCTTTGGTGGTGGTAAAGTGGGAGATTTGTACAGGGTAAAAGGGATCTTGAAGAAGGAAGGCTATCACTCCATTTTGCAATGCCATGCCTTACCCTGTGGACGGCGCTTGATTGGAGCCAATTTCCTCCTACAACAGGACAATGACCCAAAGCACAGCTCCAAACTATGCAATAACTATTTAGGGAAGAAGCAGTCAGCTGGTATTTTGTCTATAATGTGCACAGTCACCGGATCTCAACCCTATTGAGCTGTTGTGGGAGCAGCTTGACCGTATGGTACGTAAGAAGTGCCCATCAAGCCAATCCAACTTGTGGGAGGTGCTTCAGGAAGAATGGGGTGAAATCTCTTCAGATTACCTCAACAAATTGACAACTAGAATGCCAAAGGTCTGCAAGGCTGTAATTGCTGCAACTGGAGGATTCTTTGACGAAAGCATTTTGAAGGACACAATTATTATTTCAATTAAAAATCATTATTTCTAACCTTGTCAATGACTACATTTCCTATTAATTTTGCTATATTTCCTATTCAAACTCATTTCATGTATGTTTTCATGGAAAACAAGGACATTTCTAAGCGACCCCAAACTTTTGAATGGTAGTGTATTTATTCTGGTATAATATGGTATATTTCAGGGTACAGTTATTCTGGTATAATATACAGTGAGGGAAAAAAGTATTTGATCCCCTGCTGATTTTGTACGTTTGCCCACTGACAAAGACATGATCAGTCTATAATTTTAATGGTAGGTTTATTTGAACAGTGAGAGACAGAATAACAACAAAAAAATCCAGAAAAACACATGTCAAAAATGTTATAAATTGATTTGCATTTTAATGAGGGAAATAAGTATTTGACCCCTCTGCAAAACATGACTTAGTACTTGGTGGCAAAACCCTTGTTGGCAATCACAGAGGTCAGACGTTTCTTGTAGTTGGCCACCAGGTTTTCACACATCTCAGGAGGGATTTTGTCCCATTCCTCTTTGCAGATCTTCTCCAAGTCATTAAGGTTTCGAGGCTGACGTTTGGCAACTCGAACCTTAAACTCCCTCCACAGATTTTCTATGGGATTAAGGTATGGAGACTGGCTAGGCCACTCCAGGACCTTAATGTGCTTCTTCTTGAGCCACTCCTTTGTTGCCTTGGCCGTGTGTTTTGGGTCATTGTCATGCTGGAATACCCATCCACGACCCATTTTCAATGCCCTGGCTGAGGGAAGGAGGTTCTCACCCAAGATTTGACGGTACATGGCCCCGTCCATCGTCCCTTTGATGCGGTGAAGTTGTCCTGTCCCCTTAGCAGAACAACACCCCCAAAGCATAATGTTTCCACCTCCATGTTTGACGGTGGGGATGGTGTTCTTGGGGTCATAGGCAGCATTCCTCCTCCTCCAAACACGGTGAGTTGAGTTGATGCCAAAGAGCTCCATTTTGGTCTCATCTCATTCCAGGCTTGTGTAGGTCTACAATCTTGTCCCTGACATCCTTGGAGAGCTCTTTGGTCTTGGCCATGGTGGAGAGTTTGGAATCTGATTGATTGATTGCTTCTGTGGACAGGTGTCTTTTATACAGGTAACAAACTGAGATTAGGAGCACTCCCTTTAAGAGTGTGCTCCTAATCTCAGCTCGTTACCTGTATAAAAGACACCTGGGAGCCAGAAATCTTTCTGATTGAGAGGGGGTCAAATACTTATTTCCCTCATTAAAATGCATATCAATTTATAACATTTTTGACATGCGTTATTCTGGATTTTTTTGTTGTTATTCTGTCTCTCACTGTTCAAATAAACCTACCATTAAAATTATAGACTGATAATTTCTTTGTCAGTGGGCAAACGTACAAAATCAGCAGGGGATCAAATACTTTTTTCCCTCACTGTAGCATATTTCAGCGTATAGTTATTCTGGTATAATATGGTATATTTCAGGGTATAGTTATTCTGGTATAATATGGTATATTTCAGGGTATATTTATTCTGGTATAATAGGGTATATTTATTCTGGTACAATATGGTATATTTCAGGGTATAGTTATTCTGGTATAATATGGTATATGTCAGGGTATAGTTATTCTGGTATAATATGGTATATGTCAGGGTATAGTTATTCTGGTATAATATGGTATATTTCAGGGTATATTTATTTTGGTATATTTCAGCGTATAGTTATTCTGGTATAATATGGTATATTTCAGGGTATAGTGATTCTGTTGTGTAACTACTATTCTGTAATTTGTATGTCTAGGTGGTCCGGTGGCATTCTCGCCAGGTAACCTGAGCACCAGCAGCAGTGCTAGCAGCACCCTGGGTAGCCCTGACAACGACGAGTACATCCTCTCCTTTGAGACCATCGACAAGATGAGACGAGTCTCCTCCTACTCCTCCCTTAACTCCCTTATAGGTAGGAAAACTACTAATCTACACCACCCTTACTACTGCCCTACAGTACCCTTACTACTAATCTACACCACCCTTACTACTGCCCTACAGTACCCTTACTACTAATCTACACCACCCTTACTACTGCCCTACACTACCCTTACTACTAATCTACACCACCCTTACTACTAATCTACACCACCCTTACTACTGACCTACACTACCCTTACTACTGCCCTACACTACCCTTACTACTAATCTACACCACCCTTACTACTGACCTACACTACCCTTACTACTGCCCTACACTACCCTTACTACTGACCTACACTACCCTTACTACTGACCTACACTACCCTTACTACTGCCCTACACTACCCTTACTACTGCCCTACACTACCCTTACTACTGACCTACACTACCCTTACTACTGCCCTACAGTACCCTTACTACTGCCCTACAGTACCCTTACTACTGCCCTACAGTACCCTTACTACTGACCTACACTACCCTTACTACTGCCCTACAGTACCCTTACTACTGCCCTACAGTACCCTTACTACTGCCCTACAGTACCCTTACTACTGACCTACACTACCCTTACTACTGCCCTACAGTACCCTTACTACTGCCCTACAGTACCCTTACTACTGCCCTACACTACCCTTACTACTGCCCTACAGTACCCTTACCACTGCCCTACAGTACCCTTACTACTGCCCTACAGTACCCTTACTACTGCCCTACAGTACCCTTACTACTGCCCTACACTACCCTTACTACTGCCCTACAGTACGCTTACTACTGCCCTACAGTACCCTTACTACTGCCCTACACTACCCTTACTACTGCCCTACAGTACGCTTACTACTGCCCTACACTACCCTTACTACTGCCCTACAGTACCCTTACTACTGCCCTACAGTACGCTTACTACTGCCCTACAGTACCCTTACTACTGCCCTACAGTACCCTTACCACTGCCCTACAGTACCCTTACTACTGCCCTACAGTATCTTACTACTGACCTACAGTACCCTTACCACTGCCCTACAGTACCCTTACTACTGCCCTACACTACCCTTACTACTGCCCTACAGTACCCTTACCACTGCCCTACAGTACGCTTACTACTGCCCTACAGTACCCTTACTACTGCCCTACAGTACCCTTACCACTGCCCTACAGTACCCTTACCACTGCCCTACAGTATCTTACTACTGCCCTACAGTATCTTACTACTGACCTACACTACCCTTACTACTGCCCTACACTACCCTTACTACTGACCTACACTACCCTTACTACTGCCCTACAGTACCCTTACTACTGCCCTACAGTACCCTTACTACTGCCCTACACTACCCTTACTACTGCCCTACAGTACCCTTACTACTGCCCTACAGTACCCTTACTACTGCCCTACAGTACCCTTACCACTGCCCTACAGTACGCTTACTACTGCCCTACAGTACCCTTACCACTGCCCTACAGTACCCTTACTACTGCCCTACAGTATCTTACTACTGCCCTACAGTATCTTACTACTGCCCTACAGTATCTTACTACTGACCTACACTACCCTTACTACTGCCCTACACTACCCTTACTACTGACCTACACTACCCTTACTACTGACCTACACTACCCTTACTACTGACCTACACTACCCTTACTACTAATCTTGACAATTCTAATCCTTTCCTTACTCCTCTCCTCTTTTATTCCAACTCACCTCTTGTTCCTCTCAGTAGTAAGGGGTAGTAGTAACTACCACTTAAGTCAAATGTTCACTTAGTCATGTATTGATGTCAATGGGAGACTAAGTACATTTTTTTAACTTAAGTGGAAGTTACAATTCGCCCCTTTCAGGGCTCCAGACTAACTTTTTCAGTTGGTGGAACCAGCCCATGATTTGGTCACACCATTATTTTTCGAGGCTTCAAGCAATACCGTTAAAATAGGGCTCCAGAATGTTCTGAATTTTGTTGTTCAATAGAGATGAATTTGCCTACATCTTTATGTGCATTAATATCCTAGGCAAATTGATTTGGGACAAAAACTCAAAACACATTAGCTAGATCGCTAACACTAAATATAATACCCACTGCTAGTAGTCATGTAAATGTAATGTCCTAAAGAAACGTTGCAGTTGTAGCCTACTTCCCTATGCACTCGCAATGGCCGATGTGCATTTCAAGTGTTCTGTATGTCTCAAAGCCATATATACTGAACAAAAATATAAACGCAACATGCAACAATTTCAACTATTTTACTGAGTTATAAATTCATATAAGGAAATCAGCCAATTGAAATAAATTCATTAGGCCCTAATCTATGGATTTCACATTACAGAGCAGGGGCACAGCCATGGGTGGGCCTGGGAGGGCATAGATCCACCCACTTGGGAGCCAGGCCCAGCCAATCAGAATGAGTTTTTCCCCACAAAAGGGCTTTATTGCAGACAGCAATACTCCTCAGTTTCATTAGCTGTCCGGGTGGCTGGTCTCAGACAATCCCGCAGGTGAGGAAGCCGGATGTAGAGATCCTGGGATGGCATGGTTACACGTGTTCTGCGGTTGTGAGGTCGGTTGGATGTACTGCCAACTATCTAAAAACAACATTGGAGGCGTCTTATGGTAGAGAAATTAACATTAAATTATCTGGCAACAGCTCTGGTGGACATTCCTGCAGTCAGCATGACAATTGCATGCTCCCTCAAAACTTGAGACATCTGTGGTATTGTGTTGTGTGACAAAACTGCACATTTTAGTGGCCTTTTATTGTCCCCAGCACAAGGTGCACCTGTGTAATGATAATGCTGTTTAATCAGCTTCTTGATATGCTACAACTGTCAGGTGGATGGATTATCGTGGCAAAGGAGAAATGCTCACTAACAGGGATGTTAACACATTTGTGCACAAAATTTGAGAGAAATAAGCTTTTTGTGTGTATGAAAAATGTCTGAGATCTTTTATTTCAGCTCATGAAACATGGGACCAACACTTTACATGTTGCGTTTGTATTTTTGTTCAGTATAAAATATCTTGGTTGTAAAATATTTGCTATTGAGCTCAATATAAAGAGTTGAGAGAAAAAAGTATACCCACAGAAAGCTGAGAACATCCTCTCTTCAACAGTTTCAGCAGTTGTTGCTTCCAACACTGTGTTTTTCCCGCAGTTGGATTTTTAAATGTTATACAATCAGAACCCTTTTTTCGGGGGAGAGAGTGTGGCTCGCTCGTCACAGCAGGCACCAGCGAAACAGTTACAGGGTTGGTCAGACACTTTCATTACAGGAATCTTGAGGATAATGCACTTTACTGTTTGACCAAATCATTGTTTTAGCCGTCAGAAAAATAGGACGTTTTGAAACTTTTGATTGAGGTGACCATGTAGTGAATGTTCAGCTCGCGCCGATTCAACCAATAAGATGTTTTACTTGCACAGCCAAGTCAAAATGTTGCAAAATGCGACTAAATGGTCGTAGTCTGGAGCCCTGTCTTCCTATACTTTCCGCTTTTCTCCTCCTTCAATTCCCTTATATCCGTATGTAAGACTCCTGTTCTCAACCTACCATCCTCTACTGTTCAACTCACGAGGGTGCCCCTGGCTCCAAAAGACATTGAGTGCTTTTCCTGGTTTCACTGAGGGCTGGCCCCGCTCTGTTTCCCCTATGCTGTGGTGATTGGCAGAGGCCTTGATGCGTCCTGACACTCAGTTTATGTGTGTGGAGAAAGAACATTAACTCACCAACGATACGAGGGAGAGAGAGAGAGAGAGAGAGAGAGAGAGAGATGGGGATTCCCTACCTTCTGTTGCCAGTTTGAGAAATACCCACTTCACACACCAACTGCCCTTGTATTTGACAATATCCTCCAAAACAGTGGTTCCCAACTCCAGTCCAGTACCCCCAACAGCACACATTTTTGTTGTAGCCCCGGACAAGCACACCTGATTCAACTCATTGAGGGCTTGGTTAGTTGACAAGTTGAATCAGGTGTGTTGTCCAGGCTACAATAAAAATGTGTACTGTTGGGGGTACTCGAGGACCAGAGTTGGGAACCACTGCTCCAAAAAACGAGGACACGGCTACACACACACACACGGGTGGCGTGAGACGAGTACAAGCACACTAGACACGCATCCCCACTTCCATAAATCCCTCAAGTGCACCACTGACTCATGGGAACACACCGCTACGTTAACTCCGATGAATCAATGAATCCAGTATTATTCAACTCCCACAGGAAGCCGGATTGGCCTAATCCAACACAGCCACATCTATGGGTCTTTACAGGACACAGTGGCTTGTGCTTTCCATTGAAGTCTGATGAATAAATTACCAGGAAATTGATATAAAATTACATTTACAAAACATTTTGGCAGACGTTTCTGTCGCTACCCTTTTATCCAGTGCGTTTAGCATTCATTCAGCCTTTGTCTAAACCCTTCCCAAGCTGCACTGGGGTCCCTAACACAATCATGGGGTCTGATTCATTCTAAACAGGTTGAGGATGAAATTGGCCCGTCGCACACTATGCTGTGCTCAGTTTAGCGTCCTTACCATAGAAATAGTATTAGTAATTATATTTCCATGGTCCTTACCTCCCTATGTGCTTGTTTTCTGACTCCCAACTAGCAGCTCATGACATGACATGGCATGCATAAACAAACACCACATGGGGTTGTACCATAGAGGGAGGTTTAGCATAGTGCTGACTCGATGCCAAAGCATTTCGATATGTAACTTGTTTGGGAGGCTCGCAACGTTGCAGGAGCACAATTGGGTTGTGTTAGCGAACACTGGTCAGTTACACAGAATATATAGTTGATTGGGCAATACCTGGTAGTTGATAGAAGTGCTCTTCGCAAAGGGATAGTTCACTCCCAAATCAACACAACAGATGGCACAGAATATGGACTTATGAGGTACGCAAACATCTGACAAACTTAGAATTTTGGGAGAACTACCCCTTTAAGGCCCTGCGATAGACTAGCGTCCTGTCCAGCGGGTGTACTTGTACAGCAAGCTGCCTCACGCTACAGAAACAGCTGATTCTATTCCCTCTTGAAAATAACAGGTGGAAGCACTTAGTGAATCTGGCCTTTAAGATAAAAAGAAAAATGTCTTACACAGCAAAATACCACCCAGAACACACCTACCCTACCCTACTCTAAGGCGTTCTGATATCCTCCCTGACATTTCTGTTTGGCC
Source organism: Coregonus lavaretus (assembly GCF_964263955.1). Taxonomy (NCBI): domain Eukaryota; kingdom Metazoa; phylum Chordata; class Actinopteri; order Salmoniformes; family Salmonidae; genus Coregonus; species Coregonus lavaretus. The sequence goes on along the minus strand of NC_139993.1, from coordinate 5,300,916 downwards.
ACAGTAAGGACTTGGCTCAGCTTCTCCCTGTGTCAGTGCATTTGAGATGCTCTCATGTTTGAATGAAGGAAATGGGTGATATACTGTAGCTTACAGAAGCTGACCAAGACTTATATTGGATTGGGTGTTAAATATGCATGAACAGATTTCCTTTGAGACGATTTTTTATGTCTTGTTCGAATACTGCAAGTGAAGCTTCAAATGTCTCTGTTGTAGTGATAAATATTGTTTAGGATTTAACACGGTTGTAAAAATATATATATATACAGTGGGGAGAACAAGTATTTGATACACTGCTGATTTTGCAGGTTTTCCTACTTACAAAGCATGTAGAGGTCTGTAATTTTTATCATAGGTACACTTCAACTGTGAGAGACGGAATCTAAAACAAAAATCCAGAAAATCACATTGTATGATTTTTAAGTAAATAATTTGCATTTTATTGCATGACATAAGTATTTGATCACCTACCAACCAGTAATAATTCCGACTCTCACAGACCTGTTCATTTTTTCTTTAAGAAGCCCTCCTGTTCTCCACTCATTACCTGTATTAACTGCACCTCTTTGAACTTGTTACCTGTCTAAAAGACACCTGTCCACACACTCAATCAAACAGACTCCAACCTCTCCACAATGGCCAAGACCAGAGAGCTGTGTAAGGACATCAGGGATAAAATTGTAGACCTGCACAAAGCTGGGATGGGCTACAGGACAATAGGCAAGCAGCTTGGTGAGAAGGCAACAACTGTTGGCACAATTATTAGAAAATGGAAGAAGTTCAAGATGACGGTCAATCACCCTCGCTCTGGGGCTCCATGCAAGATCTCACCTCGTGGGGCATCAATGATCATGAGGAAGGTGAGGGATCAGTCCAGAACTACACGGCAGGACCTGGTCAATGACCTGAAGAGAGCTGGGACCACAGTCTCAAAGAAAACCATTAGTAACACACTACGCTGTCATGGATTAAAATCCTGCAGCGCACGCAAGGTCCCCCTGCTCAAGCCAGCGCATGTCCAGGCCCGTCTGAAGTTTGCCAATGACCATCTGGATGATCCAGAGGAGGAATGGGAGAAGGTCATGTGGTCTGATGAGACAAAAATAGAGCTTTTTGGTCTAAACTCCACTCGCCGTGTTTGGAGGAAGAAGAAGGATGAGTACAACCCCAAGAACACCATCCCAACCGTGAAGCATGAAGGTGGAAACATCATTCTTTGGGGATGCTTTTCTGCAAAGGGGACAGGACGACTGCACCGTATTGAAGGGAGGATGGATGGGGCCATGTATCGCGAGATCTTGGCCAACAACCTCCTTCCCTCAGTAAGAGCATTGGAGATGGGTCGTGGCTGGGTCTTCCAGCATGACAACGACCCGAAACACACAACCAGGGCAACTAAGGAGTGGCTCCGTAAGAAGCATCTCAAGGTCCTGGAGTGGCCCAGCCAGTCTCCAGACCTGAACCCAATAGAAAATCTTTGGAGGGAGCTGAAAGTCCGTATTGCCCAGCGACAGCCCCGAAACCTGAAGGATCTGGAGAAGGTCTGTATGGAGGAGTGGGCCAAAATCCCTGCTGCAGTGTGTGCAAACCTGGTCAAGACCTACAGGAAACGTATGATCTCTGTAATTGCAAACAAAGGTTTCTGTACCAAATATTAAGTTCTGCTTTTCTGATGTATCAAATACTTATGTCATGCAATAAAATGCTAATTAATTACTTAAAAATCATACAATGGGATTTTCCGTCTCTCACAGTTGAAGTGTACCTATGATAAAAATTACAGACCTCTACATGCTTTGTAAGTAGGAAAACCTGCAAAACCGCCCATGAGTCTCCCGGTCGCGGCCGGCTGCGCAGTGGTCTAAGGCACTGCATCGCAGTGCTAACTGTGCCACTAGATCCTGGTTCGAATCCAGGCTCTGTCGCAGCCGGCCGCGACCGGGAGACTCATGGGCGGCGCACAATTGGCCCAGCGTCGTCCAGTGTAGGGGAGGGAATGGCCGGCAGGGATGTAGCTCAGTTGATAGAGCATGGCGTTTGCAATGCCAGGGTTGTGGGTTCGATTCCCACGGGGGGCCAGTATAAAAAAAAAAAATGTATTCACTTAACTGTAAGTCGCTCTGGATAAGAGCGTCTGCTAAATGACTAAAATGTAAATGTAATTTTTTTTATCAAATACTTGTTCTCCCCACTGTATATGAAACAAGGCCTTAGTCATACATTTTCGACTCCACCTAGTACCTTATGTAGCTACTTAGTCATTTTAGAGTAATTGTGCAGATATTGCAAATGTCCTTTTACCAGGCGTTGCTGCACACCATTCAGCCTGGGAATTATCTGTAGTCACAGTCTCTCATGTTGAACTGTATACAGTGGTGTGGTGATAAGTTGTCTATGCCAGTGAAAACTGTGAAATATTTCCCTGTTTAAATGGAGGGGAAACAGTATTTCACATTCATCACCAGGGCTGTTTACCGCAGAACCTAATCATATTCAGGCCCCCGGGCTACAACCTAATCACCTCTTTACCTCGCTCATACGCTCTCGCTTACACACTCGCTTTTTCCCTTGCTCTCTCTCTCTTGCCTGATTACTTGCTTGCTTTCTCGCTCCCTCTTTCCCTGTGCTCTTTCTCTCTCCTTCTCATGCTTCCGCTCTTGCTTACCCCCCTTGCTATCTCTCTCTCTCTCTCTCGCATGTACACTATCCTGTCTCTCCCCACTCTCCCCCTCCAGCTCTCACCCCCCTCTCGAACCACACGACAATCTGCTGCAGTACTATTAACCAGAGCTTCCGATTTTGCTGCAACATGTGCCTCCACACATTTTCACACACTGAATCTGATTAGCCCCAATAGTTCCTGATAGCCTGCCACACCTCCCCTCACATGTCCCTCATTCTACAGCCTCTGGAGGAGGAAGAGAGTGTGTCCTGTCTAGGGGTTAAGACAGTGTCCTCTCTTACCTTCAGCATAAAGTGACTCTCAACTCCCTAAGGACACTTTTCATTCTGTCCGCTATCTACAAGTGTGAAGTGCTGGGGAGAGGGAGAGTGGGAGGGAGAGAGAGATTGCATTAACAGCTGGATACCTTCACTGCCAGGTGTCGAGACAAACAAAAGATTGCATCAGACCGAGGGAGAGAGAGTGTGTGTATGTTTGAGCGAGGAAGGGCACAGCAAAGAAACTAGAGAGAGGGAGTGCTGTGTTCATTGCAAAGTGAGAGTCAATGTGCCATAACAAATGAACTAGAAGAAGAGGGGGGCACTCCTAATACAAAGACAACAGTGACAGGCAGGTTTAGGCCCGGAGCAAAACAAACTAATGTTGACAGCGCCTTCGTGGCCAAACCCGGTGAGTGACCGTCTCTCTCTAACGCAGCTCAGCGGCACTGCGGTGTTCTTTCAGGTTGAGTGACAGCTTGGAATGAGGGATGACACCGCAGAGAGGACGGCAGGAGAGAGGGAAAACCGATAAATAAATGATGGAGGGGGGAAATACTCCTGGGTGGAAAGGGAGAGAATAATCGTCAAAGTGAACACACGATTTCTCTCTCTTTCTCTCACAAACACACACACACACATAGACTTGTCACCCTCGGTAGGTAAAAAGGACAATAGCAGAGTATTTGCTCATTCATATTCCGGATAATGATGACAGTTGGCAGTCGTGTTCCTCTCACAATCAGCAATGGTGCAGAAACCAGCTGCCTTCATTGTGTGTGTTGATTAATGAGTTACATTACCTGACACGGCGGCCATGTTGGCTCCAGCACCTCAGCAGATGACTGAGTGAATGAGAAGTGAGACAATGGCCAGTCAGTGTGGATGTGATGGTTGTTGGATGTTAGATGACAGGTGATTAACATCAGCTGGATGTTAGCGTTTGGATGATGATGGTGATTTCAGTGGTTGAGTGTGATCTCTAAGCATGTTGTGTTTGGGTGAGAGAGCGAGAGAGAGATTGTTGAGTGTGTTTATGGAAATCATGCTGTGTGCGTACGTGAGAAAATGAGGTGGTGAGAAGGTTGGCTCGCTTATTGATGGTCGCTAATCAAATATTGAATGGTAATCATGCTGTGTTTATGTGCTTGTGTGCTTGTTGAGAATGGGAGACAGAATGTTGATGTTCGCTAATGTATATTGATGGTTTTCACACTGTGTTGGCTCATTATGAGTATGGAAAATCTGTGTGTGTGTATTGATGGTAAGTCACGTTGTCTGTGAATGTTGGATCATTATGTATATGGTAAATCATGCTGTGTGTGTCGTTGCAGGGGTGTCGTTCAACAGCGTTTACACACAGATCTGGAGGGTTCTCCTACACCTGGCGGCCGACCCATTCCCAGAGGTGTCTGACCTGGCCATGAAGGTCCTCAACAGCATCGCCTACAAGGTACTAAACATACACACTCTTCTCTCTCCCTCGGGTGTGTGTGTGTCTGTTTGGTTTTCTTTAGGTGTGTTTTATGCTTTGAAAAGGTAATGTGGTTCGTTCTCTCACTTACACACACACACACACTCCCTCTTCCCTGACATTTTCCCCACCTCGAGACCATTACTTTTGTGCAAATGCAATTAAGGCGAAACGACTCCCCCAGGCCAGCCACTGCAGAGAGGAGAGGCCTGCCGTTACTTAAGGAGGTGTAATAACCACTGTTGGACCCCCGCGCCAGAGAGAGCCCCCTTGTATTTCCTGCTGCTGACACCATCCTTTCCTCGCAGCTTTAGGGCTCCCCACTGGAGCCCTGTAAAAAAACAACAGGACTTACTATATTAGATACTGCATTGCAATAGACTCTAATGTATGAAACACTGCAATAGACTCTAATGTATGAGACACTGCAATAGACTATAATGTATGATGCTGCAGTATTTTTTAAATATACAATATGGGCCACTGCTGCAGCCTCGGGAAAGTGCATTTTACCATGAGTCTCTAACAACTTTTTATAGTCTCCAGAGTGTACTCACTCTTTCTCCTCAACATAATCCACATTCCTATGCAACTCTTCTCTCAGAGACAGAAACAGGGGGAAGCCCAGCTGGAGATCCCTGTGAATATCTGGAGGTGTCCCAAAATGACACCCTATTCAAGTAGTGCACTACATAGGGAATAGGGTGCCATTTGGGACGCATTCTCTCTCTTTGTTGTTTCCTGCTCTTTTGATCCACTTGTAGATGAGCATGGGATTAACTAGCATCTCTCTGTTGCCGTGGTGTTTCCTAAGATAATTTTTTGGAGGATCCCCCCCCCCCCCCCCCCCCCCCCCACCATCGCTCCCTCACAATGCATTCTACTCTACCCCAGGTTCCAATTGACTGATTTAACCTGTAAATGATAATTGCCATTGAAATGAAAGTTAATGAACAAACAATGAGATGGAGAATACTTCAACTGTGTTATGATTCGACACAAACAGATACACACAAACAAATATTGGATTGCAAATTTTGCTGAGCCATTGACTTTATCTTCATATTCTTATCGTAATTATTTTCTTATTGTTGCATTGTCGAGAAGGAACCTGCAAGCAAGCATTCCATTAGACGGTGTATATTCTGTACATAAGAGTAATGAAACTTGAAACTTGAAACCTCAACCTTTCTCCCCTCAACAAGAAAAAAACATCTCACAGAGATGCAGTGATTCTTTACTACACACACTCTTCAGCCTGGCAGCACTTCAAAGGAAAGAACAGAGGGTCTACCCACGCCTTCACACAAACACACACAAACTTAAAAACAAGTGTCAATCCAGGTATTCAGCCCCGTGCTAAACGCAATATCGACTGGAGTGTGTAACAGTTTGTTGCAGCCCACGTCCGTTAAAGTGAGAGCTCTCGACGGCCTTCCCTTTACAAGCAGAGAAATGCTCTCATCGTTTAAGTGTCAACTGAGCAAATTCAATCCTTTTTTTATTTGGATTGTTTGCGCCGAGTTGCCAGGTGCCAAGGAGGATGGAACTGTGAAATACATGCAGCTTCTTTTTTCTCCAACTTAACATTTAGTGCATTTTTTACCTTAAGAGGTTTAAGCCTAAAGGTTAATTGGTTATTTTTTAGTATGTGATCTATACTTTGTGATGATACGATTTAAGATAAGATTGAAGTAGAATCTGGATGTGAGTCTTTGCTATTCTCTCACACTCCAACATCAGTCCTCAGGGTTCATTGTGGATGAATGTTAGCCCGGGGTGTATTCATTAGTGCAGTTTTGCAACAGTGTTTCTTATTGCACAAGTTCAGCTAGGTCCCTTCCCATTTCAGCCTGTTTGCTTCTATTTGGTTCCTAGTGAATACACCTCTGGTCCCAGATCTGGTTTTCTCTTGTGCCAACTCCTACAGACCACCAGTAGGAGTTAGCAAGAGAGCACAAACTGATGTGGGACCAGGCTTGATGAATATCACTTGCACATTCGGAAACACTGGTAGAAAAAGCTCTGAAATCCACTGCATGAGATCATGACCTACCCACTCTTCTCAACCCATAATCTCTGAGCCTTACTGCCTTACTCAGCAAAAAATCACCACTCTCACTTCCACAATCCCTCCTCCTCGGTACTGCCTCCATCAATCAGATTGCTTCTTGCATCAGACCACATCCCCTTCCAACCAATCACACCTCAGTTTGAGACTGCTTCACAGGGCTATTATCGTTTATCAGGGAGGTATTCTGTACTTTTGTGCGCCCACAGAACATTTAAATCCCCCTTTGAATAATGAAACACTCAAATATAGAGACACTGGCTGACTGCGTCCCAAATGGCACCCTATTCCGTAACAGTGCACTACTTTTGACCAGGGCCCAGTAGTGCACTAAATAGGGAATAGGGTGCCTTTTGGGACCCAGATGCTATTAACTTTCTCTGCTGCAGAAGCCGTTGGGTTGCAGGTCTCCTGGCCCGCCAGGAGGCCCACTGTGATAACATGGTCTATATAATATAATAATATACCATTTAGCAGACGCTTTTATCCAAAGCGACTTACACTACAGTATCTCTCTAACTTTGTGTACTTTGTTAGCTTGGCTTTTGGAAGTGATTAGTAAGTAAATAGAGTGGGAGAGCGAGATTAAGGGGGGACAGGATGTTCCACAGCACTGCGTTGGCGTCTCCGTTAAGTGCACCGGTGGCGGACTTAACTAAGAACTCAACACCATACAATGCAACAATATGTCATGTTTTGCATACGTTATGTTAGGAAGTGTTGTCTATGGGGAAACGATATGCCTATGCGGCGAAGATGACTATGTATAGACCGGTGGCGGAAGGCGTTGGTTTGAGCCAGCCAGGCACTTAATGCCATGCAATTATGAAACACAGTTGCGCAACAATTCTATGTAATGTTTTGCATTATGCTGGGAAGCGTTGGCTGTTGGGGAACAATATGCATGTTGTTTTCCATGTGTCGATGATGACTGTTTATGCACCAATGGTGGAACGCGTCGGTTCGAACCAAGCACTTTATACTATACAATTATGGAACACAATTACTCAACAATTGTATGTTTTGCATAAAGGAAGCTTAGTCTGTGGGGTAACGATAACTATTGCCTTCCATGCAAAATTCATGATGATGACTATATGTTGCATGGGAAATGACATACCGGTAATTCAATTTCTTACGCTGTCAGACTAACTTCACCATCACCAGCTCTTACTGATTGTGATAAAGTTTCACATCTTCCTCCTTTTGGTATTCCCTCTCTTCCTCTTCTTCCGCTTGCTGTGACTGTTGTTTAATAACGATAGCTTTCCCTCACCCCTCTACAAAGAGAAAATATATCTCAATTGTTCCTTAGTTAATATGAGCATCTCAATTAACACTTAGCAAAGACTCCCAGTGTGAGATTAGATAAATTTTACCCTTTGAAGAGAGTACTACTTCTCACAGCTCTCTCTCGATGTGATGGTGTGTGTGGCACATGTTAACAGATTTGTGCCAATATCCTTTCTCTGAGTTTGTGTGGTAACTAGCATTTATCTAATTGTCCTTCCCAAACAATGTATTATTTGTTGTGGTGGTGTGTGATAATTACTTGGTTTCTCCCACCTAATTCATATTTTACTACTGCGGTTTGTGAAGCCTCTCAGATTAGTGGCAGCCCATCAATAACAACTGTCATTTCTATGCTTCTCTCATATTTGGAGACACTTTTTAATCAAGCGCTCGTCTGCAAACACTAGTAATTGATGCTGCCGCAACCCACACACACACACGTATAGTGGTAACAAACTCTGAAACCCAAAACACACACACACACAGTACACACTACTCTTGGTAATTAGCATATAAATCAAAGGCAATTCCAGATGGTGGAATGTGTTTGTTTGCTGGTGTTAACTGGATCTCCTAAAGCGCACCAGGTTTTTCTCTCTGCTCTGGCTTTTGTAAACAACTCACTGTTATTCATCAGGTTTCCCTTTATTGAGTTTGACTTTCCTCTGGTGAATAGCTATTACAGTTTATACTGGTCTTGATTCTGTTATTGATGGGGGAAGTAGGGGAGGACTTGTCTCCATGAAACAGAGAATTTCAAGGTGTCTGGCTGTTGCTGGTATTGTTGTATAGATTATTTGTCAAAGGGTAATATGTTGAAATACAGTAGAAGTTCACCCAACTGCTCAAGTTACTGAACATGGTACAGTAGGTTTCCTTTCAAAGTATGGTTTAGCTTACTTGCTTGTGTTTTATGACATTGAGCTCTTCATGGCTATTATCATTCATCAGGGAGGTGGGTTGCACTTTTGTACTCATGCTCTCTCTCTTCCCTCTCCATTTGTTTTTATGTTCCTTATCTCCAATACTCTCCATTTCTCTTCTCCTCTTCTCTCTGGTCTCTCAGGCCCTGTCTCTGTCTCTGTCTCCCCAGGCCACTATGAACGCTCGGCCCCAGAGGATCCTGGACTCTGGCTGTCTCACCCAGTCGGCCCCCGCCAGCCCCACCAGCAAGGGCACACACATCCACCAGGCAGGGTGAGTGACATGCATGCACGCTCAACTCATATTACACACACAATCTTCATAGTCTTAACCCTACCAGGAATATTGGCGTAGCAGAGATACACACACACACACACACCACTTTACATCCACCATCATCATTTTCTCACCAATGCTCTCCTGCCACCTACTCTAACCTCCTTCTCCCTCCCATATCTGCGCCTCCCTCAGTGGTTCTCCCCCCATGCCTAGTGCCAGCAGCTCCAGTCTGACCAACGAGGTGCCCAAACCCCCGACACGCGTAGGAGAACAGCCCCCCACGCGACCCCCCTACACCCCCACGCTGGGCGGACAGGCCCCCCACTCCCACCAGTTCCCCCGCACGCGCAAGATGTTCGACAAGGGGCCCTCCGGCTCTGAACAGGTACCCTGACATCTAAGAACTTTATTTTCTACAATCTAATTTCTGGTTAACTTCTGAGGAATCGCAACTTTTCTTAACTTTCTTCAGAAGTCTATAGTACAGGAAGAAGTGTCAGTTGAGAATCAATCCTGGCCCTGGACTCCACTAGCATACCCATTTAAACAAGTATTTTATGCTAATTACCTCAATTGCTCAATTAAGGCTTCTGGGGAAAAAATTATCTACGCTTAATTTTAGTCAATTTAGTCTGTTTGATTCATTATAAAAGATATCTCCCAGGCACTCTTATCTTTTTTAATTATATTTTAAACTGAATTCTGAGAGTGTGGTAGTGTGCATTAGTGGTAGTGTGTTACATTTGAATATTCTTTTAATTATCTGTCTGTGTTTGTGCGCGTGTTAGGCCGGTGATGATGCAGATGACCCAGGAGGTCACAAGGCCTACATGAATGCCAACCTGTCTACAGGGCTGTGTGACTGGAGCGCCAAGTACTTTGCTCAGCCTGTTATGAAGGTACTGTACTACGCTTCTCTCTCTTTCTTTCTCACTCGCTCTCTCCCTCTCCCGTCTCGTCTCTCCATTTTCCTCCCTCTTTCTCACTCGCCCTCTCCCTCTCTCGCTCCATTTTCCTCTCTCTTTCTCACACTCTCTCCCTCTCTCTCTCTCCATTTTCCTCCCTCTTTTTCACGCTCTCTCCATTTTCCTCCCTCTTTTTCACGCTCTCTCCCTCACTCTCCATTTTCCTCCCTCTTTTTCACGCACTCTCCCTCACTCTCTCCATTTTCCTCCCTCTTTTTCACGCTCTCTCCCCCTCTCTCCATTTTCCTCCCTCTTTCTCTCACTCTCACATTTTACATACATTTTAGTCATTTAGCAGACGCTCTTATCCAGAGCGACTTACAGGAGCCTCACATACTCTCTCCCTCCCTCCCTCCCACACACACACACACAGATACACACACACCCAATACTGTAGTGTGTCCCAGTACCTGTTCAAGGAAGCTGTTTAGCCTATTACAGCTCCTGACCTTCCTTTGATGGTCAGAGGAAGCAGCTGAGTCACGTGTATGGCTGTCTCCACACACATACACACTCACTCACTCCGACACACAAACACACTGTGTCCTCGCACTCACACACATTCTCACACACACACACGCGCCTTGGCAATGCAGTTAGGGGAGCCATCTCTCCATCCTCTCTGAAAGAAAAAAAGAGAAAAATAAACGTTGCCAGCTCGTCTGGGTCGAGGTCAGCTGACTTTGCCAAACTGACTCTGATCTGGAGGTGTGAGAGAGAAAAGGATGGAGAGACTGTAGGTGGAAAATAGAGGAAGAGAGAAGGGGCTTGAGAAACAGGAGAAAGAGGGAGGAACAAAGTGGGGACATGGTAAAGAAGGGGTGATGGGGTGAGAGAGGAAAACGAGAGCAGGAATAGAGAGGGAGAGGTATGCACTTTGCAGTAGTACAAATGAGAAAGCTGTGCAATTTCTGGAATGCTCCCATAAAGAGCCTTTGTGTCTAAAAATCTGTACACAGGTTATCATATCATTGTGTCAGCAGCACGAGGGGTGTGTGTGTGTGTGTGTGTGTGTGTGTTTGTGTGTCTACATAACCATTAGCAGACCTTTTGTTGTGTCTGTGTCCCTCTCTCTTTCTCAGACAGGGTCATTGTACAGTCAGTGTGTAATGTCCCACATTAGTGGCTGATACTAGGGCTGCATAATTAATCGAAATTGCAACATTGGCATGTGCAATATCCATATCGCTTTTTTTTAAGCGCCATGAATGTAATAAGGGTCCCATGGGAAACTGACCAACACTTTGGTTCCTACCCTGTCACATCAACTTCTACTGTACCTGGCTTTTTTTATTCGTTGTCATGCCAATTAGATTATTTGCCCATATCCTGCAGCCCTAGCTGAGACCCGGCATAATGACAGCCTCTCAACTTGACACACACACACTCATCAGCTCTGACTGAGGCAGGCCTTAGTGTCTTAGCACTGTAGAGATGTACAAGCAAACAGTGACTTGCACACACTATTCCCTTGCGTCCTTTACTTAATCATTCTCTCTTTCTCTCCCCCCTTCTACTCTCTTTCTCTCCCCCCTTCTACTCTCTTTCTCTCCCCCCTTCTACTCTCTTTCTCTCCCCCCTTCTACTCTCTTTCTCTTCCCCCCTTCTACTCTCTTTCTCTCCCCCCTTCTACTCTCTTTCTCTCCCTCCGGCCATCTTTTCTTCCTTCTCCCTCTCCCATCGTACCTCCCCCTCTCTCTTTTCTTCCTTCTCCCTCTCCCATCGTACCTCCCCCTCTCTCTCACACCCTCTCCCTCCCTCCACCCTCCACCCACCATCCCTTTCCCTCTTCCAGTCCTTTTTACTCCCTCCCTGTCTCCCTCCATCTGTCCCTCCCTCCACCCCTCTCTCTCTGTGTTATGTCACTGTGAGTGCTTGGTGGTGATTACCAGAGCATATGAATCCACATGCGGTAGCAGCTGCAGTAACAGTCAGTGGCTGTGTCTGAAATGGCACCCTATTCCCTATAAAACGCACTATGGACCCTGGTCAAAAGTAGGGCACTACATAGGGAATAGGGTGCCGTTTGGGACGTAGTCAATGTGTGGCTGCTCTGTTAGTGTTTAGTATTCAGAGGGCAGAGCAGGGAGCCTGGTGGGGCATGTGCTTAATAAGCAGCAGCTCTCTGGCCTCGCAACACTCCACCATTACACTCCATTAGTCTTTCTCTGTACATTACCAGCCCTGTCCATAATGCTAATGGTTACAGCTATACACACAAGGACACGTACACACATATATCTACATGTGTGCGAACACAGACGCACAGAAACACATACACACACATCCACTTGGAAACACACATATCTACAAAGAAATGCACGCATGTACGTACACACACGTACACACACACACACACACAAACACTAAAACTCAATCCCTTCCTTGCCCTCTGCAGTTACACCAGAGGACCTCCATTGATGTTCACTAATGATCCTCTCCCTGTTCTCTCCCTGTCAGGGACTGAGGGATGGAGAAAACCATCAACACATCCTGAGAGGCAGCCCTCAGAAAGAGAGGCGATGGAGAGGGAGGGGAGGAGGAGGGGATAATGGATGGATGGAGAGAGGGGGAGGAGAGATGAGTGGACAAGCAAGGATAGAGCTTTTAACACTTCAAGCCTAAGAGGCGACCCTCTTCATTTAGCTCATTAACCCATCATTCCAAAGAATGGGATGCCAGAAAGAGAGGAGGAGGAGAGAAGGGGAGATAAGAGTGTTAGATGGGCAGGAAGAGGGAGAGTTGAAACGTGGGAGAAAACACTTAGCAGCCTGAGAGGCAACCCTTTTCATTTAGCTCAGTAGCACAAAGCTCGTCTTTATACAAGACCATGAAGGGGTGTGATTGGAGGAGAGAGTGAGTAAGGGAAGCAAGTGTTTCCTCCTCTCTTAGCTCTGGAATCACTTTCAGTTTAGACGTGCTTCCGCCTTATTCAATCTAATAGAAATAAAACATTTATCTCTTGCTCCTCTCTCTAGATTCCAGAGGAGCATGATGCGGAGAGCCAGGTGAGGAAAGAGAGGGAGTGGAGGTTCCTGAGGAACGCCCGCGTTCGAAAACAGAGCCAACGCATCACGCAGAGAGGTGACACACACACACAGATACACTATGCATAGCTACACACACAGAGATACACTAGGCATAGCTACACACACAGAGATACACTATGCATAGCTACACACAGATACACTATGCATAGCTACACACAGATACACTATGCATAGCTACACACACACAGATACACTATGCATAGCTACACACAGATACACTATGCATAGCTACACACACACACACCCACACTTGTGTAGATTTGCCGTCACTCTTGTATAGACACTCACCCACAGTATAGAAAGAAAACTGTGCTCATGCACTCACTTAGTCAGACATGCCATGGCATACCGTGGCAGAGGGATATGGGGATATTCCAAGAGTGATACACACCAGTGAGGGGAACGTGAGGGGGAGAGAGGATCTATTGGAAACCCCCCTTGTTCCAAAAGCTCTGCCAGACGGGTCTCTCTCTGTGTCAGAGGAACCCCCCGCACACACACACACACACTATAAACACAATGCACACACTACACACACATTAAAGACCCCAGGCTTCAGCGCAGCTCCCCCGTGAAGTCAGAGCTCGCTCAAACAGAATGGCTAACACTCCCACGTCACTGCCAGCCCCTACAACACACACACACACAGGACACACACACACATGCTCACGAGTCCATTGGCGTCAGAGCTGAGGCTCACATACGCATGTATCTCTCTCTATCCCCTTTTAACCATCCCTTTCTCCCATCCTCTAAAGTTGAGAGACTAAAAGATTAAGGCTGCCCTCATTCTCCTGACAGACAGAGAAAAGAGAGGGGTAGGGAGGGGGTAAGTTAGAAAGAGAGAGCAATAGGGGGAGTTAGAGAGAGGGTAACAGAGAAAAGAGAGGGGGCGGACAACACAGACGGGAAAGAAGAGAGTCGGGGAATCAACCTTAAAGGCTTTTAAAAACGGATTAAAGTCTGTTTTTCTCTGTTTTATTTGTGATGAAATACGTGATGAGTTTGCTGAAGGCAACAAATGTTACAATGTTTCCCTCTCGCAGTATTGCATTTTGCATGGTAGAGAAAACGACACAGACAAGACTAGCTTTTAATGAACACCTTTTCAGCTTTTGATCACCAAGTAGAGAGGCGAAGGTCTTGCCAATGTCTCGCTAGGCTAGATTCAAAACATTTTCCTCCGGTATTTCCTTTGTTACGACTTTATGAAATATTTTTCAATTAGTATTTCTTTTCTGAAATTCCTGACAGTCTACTTTGAGACATTCCAGATAGCCAAAGGACACATTGACGACACAAATGATGGTTGTCATGGCAATGTAGCGAGCGCTAGACCTTTAGACAAGGATTGTAATGTGACTGTAGGACAATTGAATAGGGCTCTCACTATCAAATGTTCCAGTCTTTATGGGAGTTACAAGAGTGTTTTCATCCAAACATATCTTTACTATCGTGATACCACAGTCACACACCCATTTATATAGACTTCTATACTTATTTTCATTAATTGATGAAGCCAAATAATATATATGGATTGTATTTTTGGACAATATTTTATTATCTATGACTGACTGGTGTTTGATCCTTGTTTGGTGACTGGTGTCAGGTGACTGATAGTGCTCTGTCTCCTCCCCCTCTAGGCGTGACGCGTCTGGATGACCAGATCTTCATCAACCGTAACCCTGGCGTTCCCTCCGTGGTCAAGTTCCACCCCTTCAACCCCTGCATCGCCGTGGCAGACAAAGACAGCATCTGGTGAGAGACAGCGGTCTTATACGCAACACCTCAGCTATATTTGGAACACATTATTGACTGTCTCACATGAGTCTATCCCTGTACATCATGCTCTACTATGGCCAGAGATACAGTGCCTTCAGAAAGTATTCACACCCCTTGACTTTTTCCACATTTTGTTGTTAAAGCCTGAATTTAAAATGGATTAAATTGAGATGTTTTGTCACTGGCCTAAACACAATAACCCATAATGTCAAAGTGGATTTTTTATTTATTTATTTTTATTACATTTTTTACATATTAATAAAATATTAAATGCTTAAATGT
This sequence comes from Coregonus lavaretus, assembly GCF_964263955.1. Lineage (NCBI taxonomy): Eukaryota > Metazoa > Chordata > Actinopteri > Salmoniformes > Salmonidae > Coregonus > Coregonus lavaretus. Next base: position 5,285,856 of record NC_139993.1, on the reverse strand, counting down.
ATGGAGTCAATAAGTATTCAAGCCTAAATAAGGTCAGGAGTAAAAATGTGCTTAACAAGTCATAAGTTGCATGGACTCACTCTGTGTGCAATAATAGTGTTTAACATGATTTGTAACACAACAAAATGTGGAAAAGGTCAAGGGGTGTGAACTTTCTGCCCTCAGCCCTGGCCAAACGGAGCACTACAGTATATGATAAATAGGAAGCCATTTGAGATGTGGCAATTGACTGTTTGCTGATCTGAGAGGACTGGATATGTCTATACAAGCCATATATTATGGGTTATTTGTGTTAATCTCTGTAAAAAGAGTTGAAAGTCATCAGAACCAGGTCATTCAGACACATGCTGTAGTGGCAGCCCTGAGAAAAGTCTGGCCCCTATCAGGGCCATGACACAGTCCAGTGACGCACATAGAGACATATCTGGCAGTGCTACAGACACTTGGTTTGATGTATAGTGCCGGAAGTAACTAAAGTGCTGGGGAAAAGTGCTGGAAGTAACTAAAGTGTATGTGTGTTCTCTAGTTTCTGGGACTGGGAGAAGGGGGAGAGGTTGGACTACTTCTACAACGGGAACCCTCGCTACACCCGCATCACAGCTATGGAGTACCTCAACGGACACGACTGCTCACTACTGCTCACTGCTACAGGTCAGACACACACACACACACACCTATACACTGTACACACAGGCAGGTAGCCTAGCGGTTAAAGAGCGTTGGGCCAGTAACCGAAAAGTCGCTGGTTCGAATCCCCGAGCCGACTAGGTGAAATCTTCCGCCGTGCCCTTGAGCAAGGCACTTAACCCGAATTGCTCCTGTAAGTTGCTCTGGATAAGAGAGTCTGCTAAATGACAAAAAAAGTATTATATAAATACACATACTCGCGATCTCATGAACACACACATACACTCACAGACTCAATTATCTTGTACACGCACGCACGAACGTATGCAAGCACACACACACGTGCAATAATCGAACAAACTCCCAAACTGTCAATCACTTCAGCATCACCCCATCGAGCTAAATGCAGAGATCTTGAACAATGCAGAAACCAAATAGACCCTAGTTGCCTCAATTCAAGGACACCATCATTTTGCAGCAAATAAATGTGCATGTTTTCTCCCTCCTCCTAGACCTTGAAGTCTTAATAAGCAAGCCTGGCTCACATCCTCAGACAGGAACACACACTGTTCCCTGGGTGAAAAAAATGCTGTCTTAAATAAAAATAAAAGGAATTAAGTCGGCAGCATTATATTGAATTGCTGGACAGCACCATTCTGTTCACGGCTTCAAAGTCATATACAGTCATGGGATTTTGTCTGTAATTTTAAACGTAGTCATTCATTCACCCTGGTTTGTAGCCCTGTCTGAAGACTTTCAAAATACATCCGTATTTGAAGTTCTTCCCTACCGTGAAGTGAAGGATCTAGCATGATCAGTCATTACTTCTAGGAAGAAAGGAAGTGTACATTGGAACATGGCCTTGACCTAGGCTGGTTCAATACTGAACGTTCTGGGATAATTTGGCAATCTGTTCAGGAGGACTAGAGAAACAAGCCCCTGTTAACACAACCTTGAAATGAGTTTCAGTTTAGTTTGCGGTGCCTTTGTAGAATGGGTGGCAGGGCTTGAAAGCGGTGGGAAGGCTACCATTCTTGGAGGAGAGGCACGAGCGCATTGTATTGTGCATATGAGTTTGTAGAGTTGAAGGAGGCTAGAGGCTGAAGAGACGAGGGAAAATTGCTTGAAAGTTGCTTTGTGTAAACCCAACGTAAGAACTTGTCAGTTAGCTCTTTTGTACAAAGATTTGTTCAAAGATGCATGTTAAGGGATAGGATGCCTCCCAAATAGCACCCTATTCCCTATATAGTGCACCCATAGGGCTCTGGTCAAAAGTAGTGCACTCTGTAGTGTGCCATTTGGGATGCTGCCGTAGACTGTGCTCCTGTTGTGTTCTATCGGCACTCTTAGGTCATGGACGTGCTCGAGGCCATAGCGTTTAATTCAAATCCATGTGCACATGCTTCGTCTCATGGGCACAAAGGGAGGAAGTGTTTGTGCAAGTGCAAATATGGAAGTTGTTAGCTACCTCTAACCTTGTATGATAATGTTTCACATGTTTTTTTCTCTCTCTCTTTGCTTTTCCTTCCTTCTCTCTGTCACCTACCCCCCTTTCTTTCTTTCTGCAAACCTCCCACTCCCACCTTTCTCTCCCTCCCCTCTCCCTCTCTCTCTTTCTCCTCCTCTAGATGACGGGGCGTTGCGTATCTGGAAGAACTTTGCGGACCAGCGGAACCCAGAGATGGTGACAGCTTGGCAAGGCCTGTCCGACATGCTCCCCACCACCCGAGGTCAGCCATCCTCCAGCTCCCACAGTAAAGACCACGCTATTTACCCCCCTAGACCCCCTCCATTTATCAGCCTAGACCCTCAGTGTACCTCCCTATCAACCTCAGTTTACCCCCCTGTCCTACCACCACCACCACTACACACAATACAACCTTTACCCCGTTCCCCGTTCCCCCCCACCCCAAACCCTCAATCCACCTAGTCTTAGCGTCCATTATTCAAGTCCCCTCTTCCTCCCCACCCGTTCAGAATTCAGGCCCCCGTCTCCACACACCCCTTTTCCACCATCTCTCCAAAACCCTCATATTTCCCACTCTACATCTGTCAACCTCTTGTCTATGTTCCTCTCTATAGTTCTGACATGTAGCCATTCAGAGAACTATAGGCTATGCTTATGGATGGCAGGTGCAGGAAACGGGCTACTTCATAAAAAATAATAATACAAATAATATGCCATTTAGCAGACGCTTTTATCCAAAGCGACTTAGTCATGTGCGCATATATTTTTACGTATGGGTGGTCCCGGGGATCGAACCCACTACCCTGGCGTTACAAGCGCCGTGCTCTACCAATTGAGCTACAGAGGACCACAAAATACTGCATTCATTCATTCATTTGTCAGGGACCATGTGCAATGTTTCATACAAATACAGGCATTTATTTTGATGCAGATCACCAGTTTTGGTGCAATATAGGCTTGAGTTAGAATTGTGTCAAATCAACAACCCAAAAAGCGCCTTAACAGTAATCTAAATGCAATCTTATACGTATGTACACCGGATGAATTTACACAAGATATACTAAGAATATGTACAGCAGTAGATTTATTAGTGGGCAATGTCAAGAATCCAGTATATAAATAAATATGCAGTGTGTGTGTATAAACAGTGTAATTAAAATGCCCAATGTACAGTATTAGAAGTGTGTGCGCACATACAGGTCAAGGATGAACTGTTGTATGACATTCAATACATAGCTGAATCACATTCAATTATCTGTGGTGGGTGTGCAGGAGGACAGGCAAGGGAGCTAGCTAGCAGGATGTTAGCTTTGACAGCTCTGTGTAGAATCCTAGAATGAGACACACTCATTCTATTCAATGAGTGTATGTGTTCTGACTGACTGACAGTACAGCGGACCACCAGCTGTGTGTGTCCCTATTAACAAAGATGAGCAACGTCCCTGCTCAGTGTACCTGCTGAGAGGCGACACACTTAGCTAAGCATCACAGGGAGAGCTGTCATACACACACATCCCTGAAGATTTCAGAGTAGGGCACATATCATAGTCAACAACAAGGTATTCAGCAATCAGGATTTAGCAGGGTAACCACCACTTCACCTTGGAGGTAGAGATGGCCTGCACAGCTCAAGCTTGCGTTGATACGGGTAGCGCAGCTCAAATGAACAGATGCCATTGTGAGATCATCATTGGCAGCGATTGTAACGGCTTCAGAAGCACACACATTCCAAAATCTCCCCCATCTCCATAACACAAGCTCTCCCCTCCATCCAGTAACGGCTTGTGTCGGGTGCTATTCCTCTTCATTTTGCCTCATTTCATTCAGATCCTCTAATTCTGGCTTGCTACTTTGCTGCTACGTTGACTTTGGTTGGCTTTATGTTCCGTCTTCCTCTCCCTCATTACATGAGGGGCAGAACAAGGCTGCTAGCTCCCCCCCACACAGTAATAGTTGTATTGGTGTTAATGATGTTTCACTATGCTATATGCAGTTAGTCCTGTTGTATTGCAGAACACACTGACACACACATTCACATGTATACACTGTGTACAAAACATGTTCTTTCCATGAGACTGACCAGGTGAATCCAGGTGAAAGATATGATCCCTTATTGATGTCACTTGTTAAATCCACTTCAATCAGTGTAGATGAAGGGGAGGAGACAGGTTAAATAAGGATTTTTAAGCCTTGAGACAATTGAGACATGGATTGTATGTGTGCCATTCAGAGGGTGAATGGGCAAGACAAAATATTTAAGTGCCTTTGAGCAGGGTATGGTAGTAGGTGCCAGGCGCACCGGTTTGTGTCAAGAACTGCAACACTGCTGGGTTTTTCACGCTCAGCAGTTTCCCATGTGTATCAAGAATGGTCCACCACCAAAAGGACATCCAGCCAACTTGACACAACTGTGGGAAGCATTGGGGTCAACATGGGCCAGCATCCCTGTGGAACGCTTTTGACACCTTGTAGAGTCCATTCCCCGACGAATTGAGGCTGTTTTGAGGGCAAAAGGGGGTGAAACTCAATATTAGGAAGGTGTTCCTAATGTTTTGTACACTCAGAGTACATGCATACACACACATTCACACTCGCATGCATGAACACAAACCAAACGTGCATTCAACAAGGTGCACACACACTCTTATCTGCCCTGTGGTACAGGGGATTTATACTCCTCTGCCCTCCAGGCTTTTAGATGAGATATGAACTACATCCCAAATGGCACCCTTTTCCCTATATAGTGCACTACTTTTGACCAAGGCCGTAGGGTGCATATATGATATAAGATGGAGTGTAACTATCTGGAGCCTGTTTTAAATGCACAGCAAGTAGTTGAGTAGTGGACTATCTCACTCTTTTAGTTTTTGATCCGGGTGTATCAGCGGTATTAACATGGATGATGTAATGCTGGGGAAACTGCAGCCTTGTTCTTCCGCTGCTCATTGTGTACGTGTCTATGCGCGCTTATGTGTGTGTGTAGGTCCTTGCATGCGGGGGTCCTTGCTAACGGTGTGTTGTGCTGGGGCTGATGTGCTTCTGACTCTCCTTTCCCCCTTCCCCGGCTCCTCCCCATCTCCTTTCTGCTCCTCCCCTCGCAGGTCTGGCCAGGCGGGTCTCCATCTATCTTGACAGGAGTAAGGGACAGGGAGGTGAGTGCTGCCATCTTCTTTTCCCCTCATCTGACTGTGTGCTGCACAAACTCCAGCAGTCTGTCCCTGCACTACTTCTTCCTCCTGTAACCTGACCCCTTCATCACCCCCCCCAGGCCTCTCTTTCTTCAGTATCCCTCTATCATACAGGCCAAAGCTGGTGTCGTGTCTTCCTACCGGTGGTCATGTACAAAACAGATATGATGGGTGACAAACTCTGCCCAGACAACTCTCTAGTTTTAACTGTAAGCTTTCGCACGCAAGTTAAATGCAGATATAGCGTGATTGTCATGTTTGTTTTTATGAATTATTAACTTTGTTTACTTGTTTTACCCTTTATGAATAAATTATAATAAAAACAGTTTGTGTAGATATAGTTAGAGCCTTTTTCCAGCGTGATATGGGAATATGACGTTTCTGGTTCTATCTGCCCAATATCATTGCAGGGTTCGGATTCCAGTGGGAATAGTGCACAAATCAGGGAACCCCCATTAGTCTTAGAACTATCAACACAGCACCCCCATATGTGTTATAAAATATCATTTTTAGGGCATCCTCAATCATCTAAAGTGTATAATTAGAGGCCTGCTGGTCATGTGTGATGTTGATAGTAGAAATAATGTCCAATACTTCTCTCCAACCTCTAGCCCTGAGGCCTAACTCCAGACTCTAGAGTAGCCATGATTAGTTCCCTCCACAGCCAAGCAGGGGGCCTTAACTATCTTCATCCAGACTTGGGTTTTTCCTCTGCAGCTGAATTAGCATGCAACGTGTGTCGGAGAGAAGATAATACAGAGATAGGGAAGGAGGAAAGGGTAGAGAGAAAGAGAGGAGAGAAAGTGAGGGATTGACAGAGAGGAGGAAAGTGAGAGAGATATGAGAGAGGGAGAGCCTGCCTGCCTGTTTGGGTGTTTATTTGTTGTGGAGCAGCGCAGCGCGAGGCTCCGTCTCCCTCTCAGCCCTCATTACACCCTATGGAGTTATCATTAGTGTTTGTTTAGCATTCGGAGAGGGAGACGCACATCGACTTACCGTCCACACAGACAGAGCGCAGACCTAATTAAGTTCTCATGCAGATGTCGTTTGTAACGGCTTGCGCTCTCCCCCCTCTCTCATTCTCTCTCGTCTATCACGCCCCCCAACTCTCTCTCCGTTTTTCTCCTGCAGCAGCTTGAGGAAGTTTTTCATTTATTTTCTTTTTTCTGACTAGACTAGGGAAGTTTGAGTGAAAGTAGGGCAGTCCTGGGGCTGTTTGGCTGGGGGGGGGGAGATGTGTGTCCTACTCCACATACACTGGATGGCTGGAGGCTTGTTAAAAAGGCCTCTGGGAGGTATTGGCTGGGAGATACAAGAGCACAAAAGGATACGTGGAGAGCGAGGAACAGAGTGGGGGGCAGAGAGGGACTAGGAGAGGAACAGACAGAGAGGGACAGAGACTGAATAAGAGAGAAGGCTCAGATGGCTCAGCGACTTTGGATCACTGTTGTAATACTCAGACTCCCTTAGTCTGCAATACAGGTTAAATACAGGCACCGCTCCACTCTTTTGCTTTATGTCTCTCGTCAGCTCACAGGTCAACTAGCCTAGCACCAAAAGCTTCGTAAAACTACCGGTGTCAGTGTCCATCAAATCAACCCCATCCATAGTGACACCCTCATCATCAATTATATGCTAAAGGGGTGCAGCGTAGTCCTAGTTAATTCCGTCACCTGGGTCCTGGAGGACACTTTCTAAGCAAACGCAATGAAGGGAAGAAAAGAGAGAGAGGAGGGGAGAGGGAAGGGTAAAGTCAGCGCGCAGTCTTTAATAAACTGCGGTGTGTGAGAGCCAATCCATCAACAGGTAATAATGGTGTGGAATGAGAATGCAGAGGCAGTGCTAGTCTCCTCTAGAGAGAAAGAATGTGTGATGGAAATATAAAGTGACACAGAGGGATATATAAGGAGAGCTATAGAGAGAAGGGGATTAGGGAAGAGAGGCAGGGGCAGAATGAGTAGTGGAATGTGGCTATCTTAGCCACTGGAGACCGCTAACGCTAGCTTATGCGAATACTAGATATAGCGCTAACCTCATTGCGCTAGCAGCCAGCCCCTATACGCCACAGCAACACCCACGCACAGGCAGCCCCGAATATCCAATCCATTGTACAGTATGCTAATGCTGACTAAATCATTAGCCGCCTTTGTAGTCATTATTAAGGAGAACAATGGGCCTCCAGTTAGGAGGGAATTTGAGATGGAGGGAGAGAGGGATAGATAGTGTGAGAATGAGGGAGAGAGGTAGAGCGAAAGAGAGAGAGAGGCAGGGTATATATTCGAGGAGGTATTCCCCTGTGTATAACGAGAACCCTGAGAATCAGATTGTGATGAGGCAGAAATGCCTAGGCTGCACTCCCTCATATACACTCCCTCAGTCACGCATCTCCATACATAATGTCGGTATTGATTTCTGTGTGGACTCCTAAGATCCCTGCCTCACTGGTTAGGCTGCCATAGGGAACTCAGATTGATTCTCTCATTTTAGGGAAGTTGACTAGCAGCATATAGAGTTGGTGTAAGAACTCAATGCATTGACCCTGATGTGACCTAAAGCATGGAAAATCTTTCAATGCCTGAGATTTTCTTTGGATTGGAGTTGGTTAGGAATGAACTGTATTGAGGGAGTGAAGCAAAAAGAGGTGATGGAGTGAGTGGAAATAGGAAAAAGATGAAAGGAAAGAAAGAGAGAGCGAAAGAAAGAGAAATGGGGTGGACTTGAAGGGCGTTTTGTTCTCTTATTGTCCTGGCATTGGGTTCAGTCAGTGTGTTGACTTGTAAGCAGGGGTTGGAACCGGTTCAGGGAACAAAAAATAGGGAACGAAAACTGGAAATAATTATGTTTTTTGAGGAACGGAAACATAACCGGGAACGAATGTGATCTCTAGTGTTCAGGAACATAACCATTATTTTAATATTTGATAGAAATACGCTTTTGGTGCTTATGGAAGATTTCTGGGATCTTTTATATCAGCTCATGAAACATGGGACCAACACTTTACATGTTGCGTTTATATTTTTGTTCAGTATATATAAACCGGTACTTTCTTCTGGTTTGAACCGGCTCAGAACTTTATAATGCTGATCAGAACAGTGGAATGGAGCTGAAAAAATTGTGCTTCTGTTCAGAACGAAACGATTGGAAATGTTTGGGGTTTCCAACCCCTGCTTGTAAGCATTGACTTTAGTACTATCTGCCTGGAATAGTTAAAGTAAGAATAAGCAAGATTAGGTTTTCTCTGCTGCACTCCCTTCCTCTCCCTCTCTCCTCATCAACCAGAGATGGGAATTTCTCACTAACGCAGAGCTCCAGACTTCAAAGGAATGCCTCCTCTTCTCCCTCATTCTCAGGTCTCTGAATGGGGCCAGTTGTTCTGTGTTTGTGTGTGCACGCGTGAGTGCGCTTGTGTTGTTTGTGTGTGTGTGCGCACGCGTGTATGTAATGGGGGAATCACAGATGTGCGTGTGAGTGTCCCAGCTCTGTGGGTGGCTGAGTACACTCTGTGAAGTGTTCCCCCCCACGCGTCTGCATGTGAGCCTGAGCTAGCCAACAGCCCGCGTAGCTGTGACGCCAGAGCTAGCCACACTGGGGCTTTGGAACAGGGCTGTGAGGGATTTGGACCAGACAGATAGAACAGGGTTGGGATTGTTGATGATTATGATAATGGGGAAGAGGAAGGAGATCATGATATGTAGGTGGAGGAAAAGTAGGAAGAGAAGCAGTGTGCGATTCACTTAGAGAGAGAAAGTGTGTGTGTTTACAGTGTGTATGTTGCAAAGCCCATAGCTGCTTTCAGAGTTATCCCCTGTTCCTCTCCACACCTGTCTATCACACAGCACAGGTACAACACTCTGGGAAACAGTGTCCCTCTGCCAGTCTTCACCTGTCCGTCAAGGTTAGGCTACGCCCCCGGGCCTCTGTCAGGTGTCACAGAGCGGCTTATCAAGTACGGTTGAGACGCGACCACAGCTTAGCTCTGTGACTCCCTCTCTCAGTAGCAGCATATGGAGGTGCTGACGGCTTCTCTCTCTCTCTCTCTGGGTGTGACACCCTGTCAGTGCTGCCTGCCAGTAGTAACATCTGGTAGAGGAGTTGGTCTTTTAACCTCAGCCTGTTGTGAGTCACAGGCAGAGGTGTAGTCCAGGGTATACGCTGGTATACGGCGTATACCTACTTATTTTTCAGTCAGCATTGCGTATACCCACTTCTAAATCCCCCCTGATGCGCATCATTCAGTAATATCTGTGAGTCAGATTGCCTATTTTCTTCCTCGGGGATAGTGAAGCCATGACCCACCCTCCTCTGCCTCTAATTGGCTGGTACTCGCTGCTTTCACTGATTAGATTGGTTAACTTTAGGCATGAGGACTGATGAGCCAATCAGAGGCAGAGTAGGGCGGGTCATGCCGAGGAAAATATCGCTAATACCTCAGGTGCCAGTGAAAAAAAAAAAAAAAAAAACTCAGGTGCCGGTGCCACTTGACTACGATAACGGCAGCAGACCAAACAACGGATGAAGAAAGGACACAAGCGGCGGTGTGCCACCCCAGTTGATGGAAGACATCATTCTGAGGTAAGTTTTAAGGTGGTTTCCAAATGAATCATTATTTTAAACTACTGGCAAATTGCCAGTGACTGCACATTTAGAGGAGAAGAGATGTTGCCGCCAATAGTTAGTGCGAGTCGGCTAACGTTATGAAGCTAGCTACGTAGATTGGGATAATGTGGGGAAACCGGGGCATTGTTGGTTTTCAGTAAGTGTTTAATCAACCCAGTTCATAAGAATTTCATACCAGACTGATGAAACTGATTATCTCAATGTTTATGAAGCTTGTTTATTATTGTAAAGGTCTAAATTATAACGTTAGCCAAGTTACTAAGCCCTAAATTATAACATTAGCCAAGTTACTTAGCCCTAACTAACCTATATGATCTAGTTTAATTGCATAGTAGCTAAGCTGGTAGTTGATTTTTAAGTAAGTTAAAACACAAGAATGGGGACAAATAGTTTAAGATTCAGCCTAAAACAATATTGAGGTCTAATCAGGCTGTCTTATTTTGTATAGGGACAGGTAACCATGAAAAGGAAGGGAGATATTGCAGACTTTTTTGTAAAGAGGCACAAATCAGGCCCAGATCAGGCCCAGGCAGACCCCACCCCTAAAACCAGCAGCCCTGGCAGCTCTCAACCGGGAGCTAGCCAGGCAAGTCAGTGTGAGCATAGAGAAGGATCCAGTCTACCACCACCAGGTCAGAACACACAGGCAGTAAATTGCATCTCCAGTTTATTGAAAAGTGAAGCCTCACACTGTAACAAAAGGTGATTTTGACAGATTAAGCCTCATTTTGAATTTCTGTGTGATGTTATTTATTTTATTGCCCTTCTATTTATTTTGTCTGTATCCATGTTTGTTTTTTACAATGCTACTGTTATATAACATTTTGTGTTAAATTTGTTGTTTTTTTGTTAAATAAACTCTCCCAAGTATTTCACTCACTAATCTCCTGTATGCTTCAGCTTCACTTGCTGAAAATATTTCCACTTGGTTATGCAGATTGTTAATGTAAAGAGGGGGACCCATGTCTTGCTGATGACTATTGTGATCACAGTAGTGTGTGTGTGTGTGTGTGTGTGTGTGTAAGTGTGTGAGAGAGAGAGAGACAGGGAGATGCATAATTAGTTTTGTTGTTGTCTGTAGACATCAATAATGACTGGCCAGACCTGTGGAGTGCTAAACAAACAGAAGACTTCAAATCCAAGAACCCCTGGTTGGGATCCAAAAACAAAAAATTGGGTAAGTTTAGGTAGATTGCTAGTTTGGGTAACTTCTGAAACAGTGGGCACAGATAACTTTGTGTGTGTGTGTGTGTGTGTGTGTGTGTGTGTGTGTAAAGGACCATGCACACGTACAGCTGTGGATACAGGAGTAGTTACATTGTTTGTTTATGCTTCGCAGGATGTCTGGTCTGTAGCAGTGTGAACTCCATTGGGATCGACAAGGAGCAAGGACAAGGTGTATCGCTCTCAAGAGAATGGATGAACTTTGAAATTCAAGTGTCTGGCCAGGGAAGTAGAACAACAAGTTTGTCAATCTTGAGAAATAAGGTGAGGAAACATGCGTTGTCCAAGGCCCACACTCAGGCTGTGAAGGTGGCAGAGCAACAGAAAGAAGCTGCCATTGAGAATGCAGTGGAGACTATGACTGAGTCCTACATGAAGGAAACTGAAGCTGTGTTTCGAACAGCCTACCATCTGGCCAAAAAGAACCGACCCTTTTCTGACCATGAGAGCCTCATTGAGCTGCAGGAACTGAATGGTGTAAAAATGGGCTCAATACTTCATTCACGTTACAGTGCAACACAAATAATACAACATGTTGCTAGTGAGATGCAGAGCAAAATCATCAGTAGCATTATAGCATCATCCAGTAAGTTAGCTGTCCTAATTGACGAGGCATCTTCTTTAAGTCACAAAGCTGTCATGACAGTTTCTATTAAAGCATCAATTCAAGAAGAAAGCCCTGAGTTCATATTCCTGGAACTTGTTGAACTGGAAAATCAGAGAGCAGATGGCATATTACAGGCGTTACTCACCTGTTTAACTAATGCTGGCTTTACAGAAGAGTGGCTTCATGAAAACTGGGTAACATTTGTATCTGATGGAGCCAGTGTCATGCTAGGAAAGAAGTCAGGAGTAGCAACCAGACTGACTTTGAGATTCCCAAAGCTTTTTGTATGGCACTGCATGAACCATAGACTTGAACTTGCTGTGTCAGATGCAGTTGATGAGGTAAACTCTGTCAATCACTTTAAAACTTTTATCCAGAAGCTATACTCTCTGTATAGTGTGTCAAACAAAAATGAACGTGAACTTGTTAATGCAGCAGCTGAAGTAGGCTCACAACTTCTTCGCATTGGCAGAATCTTGGATGTACGCTGGGTGGCCAGTAGCTTTCGGACTGTTCGTGCTGTTTGGACATCCCTGGGAGCTCTTGTGCAGCACTTTAAAAATGCTTGCAGTGATGAGATGAGGTCCACCAAAGAGAGGCAGATGTACAGAGGTTTGTTAGACCGTGTTCAAAGTCCAGAATTCATTTGTGACCTTGGCCTCATGTACGACACTCTCCATGAACTAAGTCTCCTGTCACAGGAGCTTCAGTCTCGTTCTATAACGCTCCTCAGAGCAGAGCATCTGCTGAAACGCTCAATCAGAGTGATCCAGTCATTCAAAGAGAGTCCAGGTGAGAAATATAGTGAGGCTTTAGAAGCAAAACAGACTGGGGAGTATCGGTCTATAGCCCTGAAAACAAATGCAAAGCTGAAGTCTATCAATCCAGGCCAGTTCTTACAAAGCCTTGTGAACAATCTGGAGAAACGCTTGTCTTTTGAAGATGAGACCATCATGGACCTCAGCATCCTTGATCAGAGTAAGTGGCCATCAAAGCCCAGCATCCGCCATGGTGAAGAACAAGTTAAGCGACTGTGCAAGCGATTTAACTTGTGCACAGACCAAGCACTGAATGGGATGCGGGACCTACTGGAAGAGCCCAGTAGTGAGCCCAAGGACCTAAAACCACTTATGAACTGTATGAAAACATTCCCTGTCGGTACAGCAGAGTGTGAGAGGAATTTTAGCCTTATGAACAATATAAGCTCAGACAAGAGGGCTGTCCTTCTGATCTCAAACATATCAAACTTGATGATGATTAATATCAACGGCCCACCAACTTCCAAGTTTGATCCTAGAAAATATACAAGGACCTGGTTGAAGAGCCATCGTGCTGCCTCTTCGGTGCGTTCTAGACAGTGCAGTGTGAAAGCTCCTGCAGAAAGCAAATTTGTCTGGAATATACTGTAGTATGAGCAAAGGTCAGAAACCCAGTGCTGGGTTGAGAGAGTATATCACTGTTGATGTGTTGTTAATGCATATATTTTTGTTAATTGTTAACTAAATATTGTTGTAACATATTTTGTTGAATGATTTACCGGTAAATGAACATGTTCAAAACAAAGCATATAGCAATATGAACAAGGATGCATTGTCACCTTCAGATTTGAAGTATTTTATTTAAATAAATGTGCAAAAAATAATCGAAACACCATTTCCTGTTTGCCTCATGATAAATACATTTTACATTCATCCAGGCTGCTCTTGTGACCAGTAGTAACTACAAACTGCTCCTAATCAAGTCATGATCATTTTATAATAGTGTGCAAGTAGAAATTACATATTTTTGGGTAAACTAAATCATAGTCTTACATGTCACTGTTTCTAAAACAGGGCTTTTTTCTGGACTACTTAAAAAAAAAAAAGGTGAATACTGAGAGTATACCCACTTCTCCAGGGACCACTACACCACTGGTCACAGGGTTTGCAACCGTCCCAAATTCCACATGTATATAGCCCCCTACCCTTAGGGTTGGATAGATATTAGTGATATCCTGATGGCTGGTGTCAGACAGTGACCTTTCATTTGACCCACAGTTGACTCAGATGGTGTGTTTCCTGTTTACATCCGCCAGGCCTTCAGTCTGAGTATGTGTCTGAACAGCAGAACCTGTGCTCAGCTGGTAGATCGTGTCCGAGTCCCAGACATTGACAGCTGGGTCTTTGTCAATGGTGTTTCCGCCTGTGTGTGTTCCGTTGTATCTTTGTGTGTGTTACTAACCAATGTCCTCTCTTAGGTGCAGGCATGGTGGTGGACTGGGAGCAGGAGACGGGGCTGCTGATGACGTCTGGAGACGTGAGGGTCATCAGGATCTGGGACACGGAGAGGGAGATGAAGGTCCAGGTAAAGAGAAACGCACACACTGATCATGCTCCCTAACCTCTTTATCAATGACAATGTTTTGAAATGTCACAGTTGCCTCTGCACATCCATTATTTATCAGGTGACGAATCTCAAATCCCTTCTACAAGTTATTGTTTTGACCAATAGGTCCAATAGGTCCATTGGGCATAATGACAATCTGTGGAACTGTGGATACTTTCCCCCTCTTTCTTGCATATCGGTTTACAGTGCCTTCAGAAAGTATTCACACCCCTAGAGTTTTTCCACATTTTGTTGTGTTACAGCCTGAATTAAAAATTGATTCAATTGAGATTTTGTGTCACTGACCTACACAAAATAACACGATGTCAAAGTGGAATTATGTTTTTAGATTTTTTTTACAAATTAATAAAAAATCTAAAGTTGAAATGTCTTGAGTCAATAAATATTTAACCCCTCTGTTATGGCAAACCTAAATAAGTTCAGGAGTAAAAATGTGCTCAACAAGTCACATAATAAGTTGCATGGACTATGTATGCAATAATAGTATTTAACATGATTTTTGAATGACTACCTCATCTCTGTACCCCACACAGTCGAGCAGTGAATTTCAAACAAAGATTCAACCACAAAGACCAGGGAGGTTTTCCAATGCCTCGCAAAGAAGGGCACCTATTGGTAGATAGGTAAAAAAAAAGCTGACATTGAATATCCCTTTGAGTATGGTGAAATTATTAATTACACTTTGGATGGTGTATCAATACACCCAGTCATTACAAAGATACAGGCGTCTTTCCTAACGCAGTTGCTGGAGAGGAAGGAAACCGCTCAGGGATTTCACCATGAGGCCAATGGTGACTAAAACAGTTAGAGTTTAATGACTGTGATAGGAGAAAACTGAGGATGGATCAACAACATTGTAGTTACTCCACAATACTAACCTAAATGACAGAGTGAAAAGAAGGAAGCCTGTACAGAATACAGAATTCCAAAACATGCATCCTGTTTGCGATAAGGCACTAAGGTAAAATTGCTAAATATATGCATATATTGTACAATCCAGGTGTCCAAAGCTCTTAGAGACTCACCCAGAAAGACTCTCCGCTGTAATCGCTGCCAAAAGTGATTCTAACATGTATTGACTCAGGGGTGTGAATACTTATGTAAATGAGATATTTCTGTATTTAATTTTCAATAAAGTAGCTACAATTCCTAAAAAATTGTTTTTACTTTGTTATTTTGGGGTATGGTGTCTAGATGGGTGAGAATAGAATAGGTATTTAATCCATTTTGAATTCATGCTGTAACATAACAAAATTTGGAACAAGTCCAGGGGTATGAATACTTTCTGAAGGCACTGCATGCATTCTGGTATTCAGCACCTGGTGCAACATTATCAGTTGTATTTCCATTCAACCTGTTAACCCTTTATTTGACAGACAGTAGTATGTGAAGTATTCGAGCCCTGCCCCGGGCTGTATTGACGGCAAAGGCCAGACACATTCTCCATCAGTCAGCTGTAGACGTGATTGATTGAGTTGTTAGCCAGTTACTCAATGTTTAATGGGCACCGTGACAACCACAACATTTGTTATGTCACGGCAACGACTATGTAATTACGTTAATTTTTTCCCATATTGCTTTAACTAATTGTGTGTGTGTGTGTGTGTCTACCAGGACATCCCAACGGGGGCAGACAGCTGTGTGACTAGCCTATCATGTGACTCACAGCGGTCTCTCATCGCGGCGGGGCTCGGCGACGGCTCGGTCCGCGTCTATGACAGAAGGATGGGCGCCAACGAGTGGTGAGTGGTCTAACGCGCACATACATGCACACACGCTCGTACGCTCACACAAACGCAGACACACACTTTTAATGGTGCCTCCACACCTTGACTACACGCTTTCATAAGACTTCAACGGTGAGAATCATCCCTACACGCACATGTACCTCATCACATTATTCTGTCTAAAATGTGACTTGTGAGGTAAATGTGAATGGGCTACTAATCTTCCTGATTCATGACTAAATCATAAGGTTTCTTATTCCCAGTACCACAGAGAGAAGCTGTGTGTCTTAATGTTTAATGAAGCTCTCATCAGATATATTTTATGCAAGAGTGCTTTTTTAATCCCCTTAATTATCATATTACACAATGTAAAATCGTTTGAGCAAAGACAAATATGTAAAGCTGTTGATTAGTTTTTTCTACACTTGCCGGACAGTATATTCGGTTCACGAATCTAGTACCGGGTCAGACTACCCTTTGCCTCCAAACAACCTAAATTCTTCGGGGCATTCTCCAAGGTGTTGGAAACGCTTCACAGGGATGTTGGTCCACGCTGACGCGATGGCATCTTGCAGTTGCTGCAGATTTGACAGCGGTACATTCATGCTGCGAACAGCCCGTTCCATCTCATCCCAAAGATGCTCTATTGGGTTGAGATCTAGGGACTGTGCAGGCCACTCAAGTAAACTGAACTCGCTGTCATGTTCGAGGCAATGTTTTTCCGCTCCTCAATTGTCCAGTGTTGGTGATCACATGCCCACTGGAGCCGTTTCTTCTTGTTTTTAGCTGATGGGAGTAGAATCCGGTGTGGTCGTCTGCTCCAATAGCCCTTCCGTGACAAGGATCGACGAGTTGTGCGTTCCGAGATGCCGTTCTGCACACCACTGTTGTACTGCCCCATTATTTGTCTGTTTGTGGCCCGCCTGTTAGCGTGCACGATTCTTGTCATTCTCCTTCGACCCCTCTAATCAATAAGCTGTTTTCGCCCACAGGACTGCCACTGACTGGATGTTTTTTGTTTGTCGCACCATTGTCAGTAAACCCTAGACACTGTCGTGTGTGGAAAAACCCAGGAGGGCGGCCGTTCTGAGATACTGGCACCGATGATCATACCACGCTCAAAGTCGCTTAGGTCACTCGTTTTGCCCATTCTAACATTCAATCGACCAGTATCTGAATGCCTCAGTGCCTATCTGCCTGCTTTATATAGCAAGCCACGGCCACGTTACTCACTGTCTGTAGGAGCGATCCATTTTCGTGAACACCCCGGTGTACTTAATAAACTGGCTGTTTATTTGATGACTCATATCACTGTACATAATTTAATTGATGAGTTGTTCATGAAGTGATTTTTGCTGTATTCTCACCTGTGCAGCTCCCAGCTCTCCTGCCGCATCTTGTGTCCACACGGTCGTGTGCGTCATCAAATGCTTCCCCCCCACAGCCAAACATTATTTTAGTTCCCCCCCAAAGAGAAAACAGAGCAATTAAGCCATAAAATGTCCCATAAATCTTTAACTAATGCTAATTTAAGAGCTTCCCCTCAGGCACTGAGACTGTAGAACACTTTCCCTATGTGGTCTTCCTGGCTCTCCTTTAAAACCAGTAGAGGGCTAAGCAAACACACGCATCGCATACACACATAGGCAAACACACACTCATGCACACTCTTACACAACTATTTTTGCGAAGGGAACAGGGATAGGTTTTGGTCCTCACTTTCGCTTTCTGATTGCTACTTACTGCTGGCCCAGGGTCAGATTTGTTTTCTACTTCTTAAAGCTAGGATTTGAGGTTAGGTCATCTAAATCCTAGATCTGTGGTTAGGGGCAACTTCTTCCTCAATCTTCAATCACAGTGCCTCAGTCACTCAAGGATGCTGTTACCATGGAGAGGGGCTGTCCTATAGTGATTATACCATGTACTTAGGGCGACACCCAGTGGCCATATACACACACTGCAGCCTTGCTTACTGTTTGGGGTTTTAGGCTGGGTATCTGTATAGTACTTTGTGACATCTGCTGATGTAAAAAGGGCTTTAGAAATACATTTGATTGATTGATTGATAACATAGACTCCATTCAACACAATGACACTGCTTTAAATTCTCACACGTCGGTCACCTTTACACTGTGTGGGAGTCCATCCACCCACACTGCATATACTTTTCGCATCTTCCTCTGTCTCTCCTGTGAACAACAACATGGTTGTAGGTGGAGTAAAGTTGATGATGCTTTTCCTCTGTTTCCACAGTCGTGTGATGACGTACCGGGAACACTCGTCCTGGGTGGTCAAGGCCCACTTACAGAAGCAGACGGATGGCAAAATCATTAGTGTCAGGTAGTGCTCATTGGTGATTGATTGAATGGTTGATTGATTGATGGATTATTTCTGTGACATATTCGGGTGCCCAAATATGGTCATACTACTATTTTCCACTCTCTCACACTCTAGTTCTCTTGCTGTCTCTTTGGCCCAGTCCAAGACCAGCACCCTACTTATTGTAGATCTAAATGGATGTGATGACAGGTCATGTACTGTTTGTACTCCTTCATCCTCCTCCCCAGTGTTGATGGAGACGTGCGGTTCTTCGAGCTGCGGTCGCCTGACTCTGTGAACGTGCTGCAGACGGTGAAGGGGTTAACAGCGCTGGACATCCATCCACAGGCCAACCTGTTCGCCTGGTGAGTTCACAGGTCACGGCACAACACAGGAAGGGCCTTTATAATTGGTCTAAACCATGGAGGTTAGATAGAGGACTAGATGGATTTAACCCGTTTTAGCCCTCTGTCAAACTCTATGGTCAAAACTCACTTTTTAGGAATTAAATGTGGTCAATACTATATGTCATGTATTAACGGGTGTAAGGTGGGGGACGGTCTGACGATTTCAACGTTTGCTACATTTGGTATAGCAGCTATGAAACTAATTTCTCACTCTTTCTTTCATTCTCTCGTTCTCGCCATCCTTTCCCAGTGGATCGATGAACCAGTTCATAGCGGTGTACAACTCCAGCGGTGATGTCATCAGCAACATCAAGTATTATGAGGGGTTCATGGGCCAAAGGATCGGGGCTATCAGCTGTTTGGCCTTCCATCCCTACTGGGTACTATGGCATTCTTACTCTGTTCATAGTAGTCTGAATCCCAACTTGAAAACATTTCATGGGAACTACGATTTGGGTGAATAATGCATTCAAGTGAATAAGTTGGAATTGCGTTGGTACAAGGATTATACTCTGCAAAACCTATTAACTTGTACATGTCTTTTCATCACACCTAATTAAACTAAATGGTTTGGAAAATGAATGTTTTTACACCTGTCTTTATGAGTCCATTATATTTGTTATCTTTCTCTCTCCCAACAGCCCCACCTAGCGGTGGGCAGCAACGACTACTACATGTCCATCTACTCAGCGGAGAAGAGGCTCAGATAACCCCTCAGCATCAACCCCCCCCCCCCTCGAACTTTACCTTTGACCCCTGACCTCTCTCCCCTCGGAGCCAGGATGTAAATGACTTTTAATGTACATATGCAATTATTACCACCCCTGAATGTTCTATAGTGACGGCTGCTGACAAACTCATGTTATGATGACTTATATTATTATTCTTGATCGTTTATTCATATTCTTATTATGAAGCTATTGATTGTAGACTTGGCAGTGCTGAGGAGTGTGTATATTTAATTGCGTATATACAGAGACAAATAATAGGTCTATTTTAAAGGTTCCAGCCTTGGCTGGGGCAGACTGGCGTTGTCACTACCTGAATGAACTCTGAATGACCTCTACATGACTTTTCTATGACCTCTATGCATCGGGGTCAAGGGGTTGTCAAGAGATAGACAATTCCCTCTCTACTCTCACACACACACTCACACATGACTCTGGACCTAAAGGCGTGGCTCACGGACGCCTGCACGACCCTTATTGAAACCCCCCCCACCATGCCCCCCCCCCCCCCCCCCTTGCAATAGCTAATAGACTTTCTCTCACTGCTCGCTCACAAGATGGTGGACTACGTCCTTTTCCCCCAAAACGGCCAGGCACTTTGACCGACGGGGAGCATCTGGTGTGTGAGAAAGTTAAATGTAGAACAGAGCACAGATGAGCCCAACGTTGGCCCACAGCCTTGGACACAAACTGATGCCCATATAGATGTCCACTACCATGCTATACTGTAGGACTAACCAAACCTCCTTGCATCCATGCGCCCAATTGTGCTAAACTCACCAACCTTTGCCATTCATCTCCATTGTCCTTAGCACAATGGGTGACTACTGCTCAGTTCTAATCCCAAGACTGAATGCTACCTGTCTGCCCTACCTGCAAAGCAATAATGAATTAGCAAGGTGCTCTGTACAGCCTCCAAGCCTCTGCTGCTCTAGCTCCAGACCCCCCACTCATCAGCTGAGCCATACCCGCCTGAGGAGCCCCAGCACTGGGAGACACGGAGAAGTTCGCTGGGGTCCTCTGAAGTATCAGCTCCAGAGCTCTGGCTGAGGCCCGCTTGGACCATGCCCATCCCCAGTCTTTCCTACAGACATAACCCCAGCCAGAAGCACTGAGGCTGGACGAGAAGAAAAACTGCGCCCCCTGCATCCCCTCATCCCAATTGACAGCAATACGAAGCGGTCTTGTGGGGAGAGGGTTCTGCTGCTACTTTGCTGCATCCTCGCACACAGGCTTATGAGGACTTTATGAACTGTGCAAGGACTGTCCCCAGAAACACACACCCCAGCCCTAGGCAGCCCTTTCCCCTGTGTGCCAATAACCAACCTCCCCCCTGCTATTCGCTACAGTTTTTGGAGAAAAGTCTGCTGCAATTATTTTCTTCTGTCTTTCTTTTTTTTTTTTTTACCTTGCTTTTATTTGCCAGACGTGTTTGGTTTGATATTCTTTAGCAGAAAGGGAGTTTCAAGAAGATTGTGATAGTTGAGTCAAAAAACAGGAGTGACTTCAGACCTTCCTCACTTGGTGTAATACCAATGGTAAATACACAGGAATGCTCCATAGCACTTCTTCAGTTCAGTGTCCTTGTTGTTAAAAGCCACAGCTCTCCTGTCAACTTCCAACACTAGCTCAGGTACCTCATGAGCCACAATATACCACACAATACCACAACGTCTCCGCATGATAGACACAGAGGTCTGACTGCCACAAGGTCTGGTGTTACTCTTGATGTGACCTTCCTGTTTTTCTTTGAAACTTTTTTTCCCCCACTCGCTTTTTTGTAATTTTATATTTTTAATTTGCTGGTGTTTGTTTGCCTTTGGATCTCAGTGGGATGGAGAGATGGGAGAGGACTGTTTCTCCCCCTTTCACAGACGCTCTCTCCCACCCGGTGTCTCTCCTCATACTCACCCATGGATGCTACCCTCACCTTTTTGCCTCTAAGGTCAACCTAGAAAGGAATGGACAATAATGCTTTGCCTGTGGACTGAAGGTAACCGGTAACACATGCCATGCGTTCTGTATAAGCGGCTGCACTCGCATTCATAACCAAGCCCCACTACGCTCTGTAGCTCCCCCTCTAGTGTATGGAGGAGGTACTACAGCCTTCACTGCTTTCACTGACACCTACAGCAAAAACCCACAGCGCTGTGTGTCAGCCATGCTCAGAATCACATCTAGATATCCTGCTTTGAGTTTTAACATTTTAGATATGGAAACAAAATAAACTTTAAAGACATAGAAGGAAAAATTAAAACAATCAGGTGTTTCTCTGTGACGGTAGACTGCTTTGCTGACTGGTTTATAAGACAGGAGGTGAAGTCAGTAAAATAAACCAAATACACAACAAGACTGGTTTTCCTGGTGTTTTTTTTTGTTGGTGTGTGTGTTCATGTGTGTGTTAATGTTCATGCTCTCATTATACAGTTCTACATGTAACGTGTAAGACAAATGTATCTGCTATTGCGTCACAATATTAATTTCATTATCATATCGGTGTATCTGGAATGTTTTATTTAAATAAATATAACACTTTTTATCAGGCATATTATCCTCCTCACCAGACCGCTTCAAAACGTCCCCTGAAGAGTGAGTGTCTGTGATGTGAAAATCAGTCCTGATATGAATTTCATATCAAAGACTTAATTAAGCCTGAGATTCGAGGTGCTGCTTGCTACGTTTTGTTTTAGTTTTTCATTCTGAATCCTTGTATTTATTATTTGTTTGGTATTTCATGAATATTCTGAATAAAATCAGATTTAGGTCTATTCAATCCGTATCGTGGAAGTTCAGCGTAATTGAAATTATATGGCAATGTTCCTACGTTAGCAGAGACTGCATTCACCATAAATGCTGCATATCTCGGCTCAATGGGAAATTACCTTTACATTTCTATCGGGCAATCTGTAACACTTCAGCGAGACAGATTGAATAGAGGCCTTAACTTTGTTAACTGTTTCTCTGTTTGCCATGACTTTGGCTTGTCTATGGTTAAAGGTCTAGAAAGCCTCAGTATAAAGAGATAGAGCTTAATTGATAACCAATGATACTTGCCAACTAGCAGTCCCCTATCTGAGTTTAGACATGAATAGAATCCTACTGGTCTGGAAGTACAGATACGTTTACGTTAACTGGAGCCAGGGCAGGAGATAAAATAAGTCCAGTCACACACTGTCCTGTCCAATTGGATCTCAGGCAAACATTTAAAAGTAATCCAAGAAGTAATCATCTCGTTTTTCAAAAGTATCCGTAATCTGATTACGATATTGCTGGTAACGTAACAGATTTGTTTGTTTTGTAATCAGATGATATGTAATCAGATTACATGTACGTGATTACATGTAATCAGTTAATGCCCCACCCTGCTTAAGGGGGTATAAAGAGGTTGCTGGTTCTTGAGCAAAAAAATACATTGACTCCTTTCTGTTTTCTCAATGACATTCAAGTCAGCATTGAAAAAAATTGCCAGTTTAAGTTTGTTCCACCTGAGCGAGTCTGACCACAAGTCAGACTACTATGATGACACACCAAATGCGTTTGTATCCTTTTTGTCTTCTAATGCCTCTTAAGGGGAAAGTCATTACTGAGTTAGGGTAATCCAAAAGTTACGTTACTTTTAAAATTTTGGACAGGTAACTAGTAACTTTAACGGATTACATTTAGAAAGTAACTTACCCAACCCTGCCCTTAAGAAATTGGTACAAAGGTAAGAGTGTTATAGATCATATTATAAACTGGGTGGTTCGAGCCCTGAATGCTGATTGGCTGAAAGCCGTGGTATATCAGACCGTATACCATGGGTATGACAAAACTTTACTTTTTACTGTTCTAATTTTAATAGCAATAAGGCACCTCTGGGGTTTGTGATATATGGCCAAGATACCACGGCTAAGGCCTGTGTCCTAGCACTCTGCGTTGCGTTGTGCATGAGAACAGCCCTTACCCGTGGTATATTGGCCATATACCACACCCCCTCTGGCCTTATTGCTTAAGTAAAACAGTTTATTTTCTTATAATAAATTCATCCGATAAGGTACAATATGTCTGGCAGTAGGTATCTCAGTAGTAGTGTTAAACAAAATCGTAACAAAGGGCTTAAGTTCACAGTAGTTCAACAGCTTTGAAGGGCAGACTGTGATTTACAACAGTGTAAATTGTTGTAACGAATGAGCACAGTGGAATATCCTACCCTCAAGAAACGGGCTCTCCTGAGCACAGAAGCAGGGGTGCCCCACTCCATGTTGCCCCATAGTAGCTCAGTTGGTAGAGCATGGCGCTTGCAACGCCAGGGTTGTGGGTTCGATTCCCACGGGGGGCCAGTATGCACTCACTTAACTGTAAGTCGCTCTTTAGTGTCTGCTAAATGACTAAAATGTTTTTTTTTTTTTTATGTAGTACCTGCAGAGGCCCAGACACTGGGGGCCAAAGGTTAGCTCCTGCCTACTGCACCCTAAGCATGCTGAGCAGTGTCTATGACTACACACACGGCCCAGAAAGAGAACATTCCAAAACAGCAAAGCCCCAGCAGCTCACACATCCTGAGGAAACAACAGTCACTTCCTGGCAAATTAAGCCAAGTCGAGGGCTCTGCTCACTGTGATAACCAGCGGCCTGGCGGCCCACTCTGTGGCTGAGGTAGAGCACCTCCCCTGTCCTCTCCCTCCTCCCCTCCCACCACTATCCCCCAGTCAGTCTTCAGCCTCCTGAGCTCCAGTCGCATCAGCCCAGGACAGACACCACCGATGTGGGATCCCCAGCAGCACTCACTCAGGATGGGCACCCGACTACTACTGCTCACCTTCATACTCCTCTCCACCTGTAATGAAGCTTGATGATAATCTACCTTTGGGAGGGTTTTGGATTGTGTGGGGAAATAAGGAAGTATGGATTTTCTTTATGTTCATGTACTGTGTGTTTTTTTTCCCTCCTGTTCCATCCAGGCCAGGTGGCGGAATCACAGGCATGTAAGTATTAAAGTGTTCTGTTCTTGAGGAGATTCTTAAAATGGGATTGTCAAGAGTGCAGTGGGTACAGTTATCAAAACAATGGAACTCTGAGTGTATTTCAGGTTTTTCTTTTGTATCTATTCAGCTATTGTTTTGTTTCTCCTGTCTGTGAAAGTTGGTGTATTCGTAGATAGTGTGCATTGGGATGTTCCTGCTTATCTACAGCTTTCTAACACTATGGGCCTGTTTTACTAAGACATATCTCATACTGAGAGGTGACTGATATACCCTAATCGTAGTATTAACACAGGTTCAACTGTATTGACGCACTGGAAATACCATAACAGGGAATCCTATGAGAATGGTGCCTGGATCTTGTTGTCTTATCAGTGTTTTCACTGTTTTGGAGTCCGAGACAGTGGAAAAGTTGTGGAGGAAGGCTTTGGGAACTAATTTGTTAGCAGTGTCACACGCCTTCTCCTGCTGTTAGGACAGGGAAAAAAGCCAGGCACTGGGGAGAGGAATGAGGCCAGCTAGCCAGTGGTAGAGATGGACACCTTATCCTGACCATACCGAGATGAGCAATTCTGTACTTGGAAAAGCAGAATACCCCTATTCTAAGCAGGAAAGTTTACTTATTGGCT
This sequence comes from Coregonus lavaretus, assembly GCF_964263955.1. Taxonomy (NCBI): domain Eukaryota; kingdom Metazoa; phylum Chordata; class Actinopteri; order Salmoniformes; family Salmonidae; genus Coregonus; species Coregonus lavaretus. Next base: position 5,260,969 of record NC_139993.1, on the reverse strand, counting down.
TTGCCAAGAATGGTCAGTGGTCACACACCCTTTCCATGGGGGTCCGCTATGGCTCGTGCACTGGTTGGCACTGCTCACTACCCTCTGCCCCCCTATCAGTGGTTTTCCCCTTGGTCGCGCCGGGCCCTGCTGAGTGACGTTGGGTGGGGACGGCGGTGGCTAAAATAGCGATGGGTCTGTTTGCCTGTTTAACAAAATGCTTTTCCTTCCTCTGGCTGGCGGGGGTCTGTTTACTGGGACGTCCCCCTCGGGACGGGAACACCCCAGACTGGGGGTCTCAACCTGACAGAACTGCCCGCTCCGCACTATAATAATAATATGCCATTTAGCAGACGCTTTTATCTAAAGCGACTTACAGTCATGCATGCATACACTAGACCCCACTGGGAGGCCCCTTTATCTAGAGAAGCACTCTGTGGCGGACAAACGTGGGAAAACAGTTCACTATCAGCAGACACTGAATCAAAATACTTTGTGTGTTGTTTTTGTTGAGGGTCTGTGTTTATGTCCAATTCATTGGTGTGAGTGATTCCATCTCCTGAGTATCTTGGAGCTTGAAGATGACTAGCTATATACAGTGAGGGGAAAAAAAGTATTTGATCCCCTGCTGATTTTGTACGTTTTCCCACTGACAAAGACATGATCAGTCTATAACAGTGAGAGACAGAATAACAACAAAAAAATCCAGAAAAACACGTCAGAAATGTTATAAATTGATTTGCATTTTAATGAGGGAAATAAGTATTTGACCCCCTCTCAATCTCCTGAGTGGCGCAGTGGTCTAAGGCACTGCATCGCAGTGCTAACTGTGCCACTAGAGATCCTGGTTCGAATCCAGGCTCTGTCGCAGCCGGCCGCGACCGGGAGACTCATGGGCGGTGCACAATTGGCCCAGCGTCGTCCAGGGTAGGGGAGGGAATGGCCGGCAGGGATGTAGCTCAGTTGATAGAGCATGGCGTTTGCAACGCCAGGGTTGTGGATTCGATTCCCACGGGGGGCCAGTATAAAAAAATAAATATGTATTCACTAACTGTAAGTCGCTCTGGATAAGAGCGTCTGCTAAATGACTAAAATGTAATGTAATGTAAATCAATCAGAAAGATTTCTGGCTCCCAGGTGTCTTTTATACAGCTAACGAGCTGAGATTAGGAGCACACTTTTAAAGGGAGTGCTCCTAATCTCAGCTTGTTACCTGTATAAAAGACACCTGTCCACAGAAACAATCAATCAATTAGATTCCAAACTCTCCACCATGGCCAAGACCAAAGAGCTCTCCAAGGATGTCAGGGACAAGTTTGTAGACCTACACAAGGCTGGAATGGGCTACAAGACCATCGCCAAGCAGCTTGGTGAGAAGGTGACAACAGTTGGTGCGATTATTCGCAAATGGAAGAAACACAAAAGAACTGTCAATCTCCCTCGGCCGGGGGCTCCATGCAAGATCTCACCTCGTGGAGTTGCAATGATCATGAGAACGGTGAGGAATCAGCCCAGAACTACACGGAAGGGTCTTGTCAATGATCTCAAGGCAGATGGGACCATAGTCACCAAGAAAACAATTGGTAACACACTACGGCGTGAAGGACTGAAATCCTGCAGCGCCCGCAAGGTCCCCCTGCTCAAGAAAGCACATATACAGGCCCGTCTGAAGTTTGCCAATCAACATCTGAATGATTCAGAGGAGAACTGGGTGAAAGTGTTGTGGTCAGATGAGACCAAAATTTAGCTCTTTGCCATCAACTCAACTCGCTGTGTTTGGAGGAGGAAGAATGGTGCCTATGACCCCAAGAACACCATCCCCACCATCAAACATGGAGGTGGAAACATTATGCTTTGGGGGTTTTTTCTGCTAAGGAGACAGGACAACTTCACCGCATCAAAGGGACGATGGACAGGGCCATGTACCGTCAAATCTTGGGTGAGAACCTCCTTCCCTCAGCCAGGGCATTGAAAATGGGTCGTGGATTCCAGCATGACAATGACCCAAAACACACGGCCAAGGCAACAAAGGAGTGGCTCAAGAAGAAGCACATTAAGGTCCTGGAGTGGCCTAGCCAGTCTCCAGACCTTAATCCCATAGAAAATCTGTGGAGGCAGCTGAAGGTTCGAGTTGCCAAACGTCAGGTGGGACAAAATCCCTCCTGAGATGTGTGCAAACCTGGTGGCCAACTACAAGAAACGTCTGACCTCTGATTGCCAACAAGGGTTTTGCCACCAAGTACTAAGTCATGTTTTGCAGAGGGGTCAAATACTTATTTCCCTCATTTGAAATGCAAATCAATTTTTAAAGTTTTTTACATGCATTTTTCTGGATTTTTTTGTTGTTATTCTGTCTCACTGTTCAAATAAACCTACCATTAAAATTATAGACTGATCATGTCTTTGTCAGTGGGCAAACGTACAAAATCAGCAGGGGATCAAATACTTTTTTCCCTCAGTGTAGAACTATGTTTTATTGCACTATTCTCTTACTATGGAGATGTATTTCTTGCCTCAGTGAGCAGATTCATGCCACTACCAAGTGTATGAATTCACTAGATAATGTGCTTTGGTACAAGATCACACAGGCTTGTTTTATAGGACTTTTTTTATACAGAATATTTGATCAGTCAGAGCATTGACGTTGAGTTCTTTCTTCAGTGTTCACCATCCGACATGTCACCCTGACTCTCGAGCCCAGCAAAACCGTCTCCCGGGGTACCAACGTGACGGTACGCTGCCAGGCCTTAGTCAGCAGCTCTGGGTTCCTGAACCGTGAATACACCATCTACAAGGACAACACCGTGGTTTACACTAAAAACACCACCACCACCGAGGACCTACTCTACTCTCTGCGCATGGCCAGAGTGGCCAACACTGGGAAGTACAAATGCAAGGTGAACATACAGGGCAAGGAGCTAAGCAGCAACTCTGAGAAACTGACTGTGACAGGTTAGTACTCCTCTCCATTATAGACTGAAAAGCTCGCAAGTTAAGCATTTCACTGTACTGTTTTACACCTGCTGTATCCTGCACATGTCACAATAAAAATAATGGTACCCTGTGTGAATGTAGTCTCCTGTAACTCTGTGCCTATGGCATGTGTTTTATCTGTGCATGTCTGCGTGCCTTCACTCATACTCGTGTCCATCCAGGCCTGCAGACGCCAGTCCTCAGCATCGACAAGCGTGTGTTCAGCGAGGGAGAGGAGGTGACCGTTTGGTGTACGGCCCCTGAGGAGTCCGGCGCTATTGTCTTCTACTTCTATGAGGACTCCAAGGACCTCCATGAGCAGATGGTCAACACCAACCATGTGTGTTAATATTGAGTGTGCTTGCTAAGGTTTTTTACCCCACTACAACTTATTTCCCAAACATACAGCTCCAGTCAAAAGTTTGGACACACCTACTCATTCAACAGGATTTTCTTTATTTTTACTATTTTCTACCTTGTAGAATAATAGTGAAGACCTCAACACTATGAAATAACACATATGGAATCATGAAGTAACAAAAAAGTGTTAAACAAATCAAAATAAATGTTAGATTATTCAATGTAGCCAGCCTTTGCCTTGATGACAGCTTTGCACACTCTTGGCATTCTCTCAACCAGCTTCACTTGGAATGCTTTTCCAACAGTCTTGAAGGAGTTCCCACATATGCTGAGCACTTGTTGGGTGCTTTTCCTTCACTCTGCGGTCCAACTCATAATATAATATGCCATTTAGCAGATGCTTTTATCCAAAGCGACTTACAGTCATGTGTGCATACATTTTTACGTATGGGTGGTCCCGGGGAACGAACCCACTACCCTGGCGTTACAAGCGCCATGCTCTACCAATTGAGCTACAGAGGACCTAAACCATCTCAATTGGGTTGAAGTCGGGTGATTGTGGAGGCCAGGTTATCTGATGCAGCACTCCATCACTCTCCTTCTTGGTCAAATAGCCCTTACACAGCCTGGAGGTGTGTTGGGTAATTGTCCTGATGAAAAACAAATGATAGTCCCACTAAGCCCAAACCAGATGGGATGGCGTGTCGCTGCAGAATGCTCCGGTAGCCATGCTGGTTAAGTGTGCCTTGAATTCTAAATAAATCACAGACAGTGTCTCCAGCAAAGCACCATCACACCTCATCCTCCATGCTTCACAATGGGAACCACACATGCGGAGATCATCCATTCACCTACTCTGCATCTCACAAAGACACGGCGGTTGGAACCAAAAATCTCAAATTTGGACTCATCAGACCAAAGGACAGATTTCCACCGGTCTAATGTCCATTACTCGTGTTTCTCTTCTTGTTATTGGTGTCCTTTAGTAGTGGTTTCTTTGCAGCAATTCGACTATGAAGGCCTGATTCACGCAGTCTCCTCTGAACAGTTGATGTTGAGATGTGTCTGTTACTTGAACTCTGTGAAGCATTTATTTGGGCTGCAATTTCTGAGGCTGGTAACTCTAATGAACTTATCCTCTGCAGCAGAGGTAACTCTGGGTCTTCCTTTCCTGTGGCGGTCCTCGTGAGAGCCATTTTCATCATAGCGCTTGATGGTTTTTGCGACTTTCAAAGTTCTTGACATTTTCCGTATTGACTGACCTCATGTCTTAAAGTAATGATGGACTGTCATTTCTCTTTGCTTATTTGAGCTGTTCTTGCCATAATATGGACTTGGTCTTTTACCAAATAGGGATATCTTCTGTATACCCTCCCCAACACAACTAATTGGCACAAACGTATTAAGAAGGAAATCAATTCCACAAATTAACTTTTAAGAAGGCACACCCGTTAATTGAAATGCATTCCAGGTGACTACCTCATGAAGCTGGTTGAGAGAATGCCAAGAGTGTGCAAAGCTGTCATCAAGGCAAAGGGTGGCTACTTTGAGGAATCTCATATAAAATATATTTTGATTTGTTTAACACTTTTTTAGATACTACATGATTCCATGTGTTATTTCATAGTTTTGATGTCTTCACTATTATTCTACAATGTAGAAAATAGTAAAAATAAAGAAAAACCTTTCAAGTAGCAAGCACACACATTTACTTTAGGAAATGTCCTTTTCTAGTTAACATTGTTATATTATTATGACCAACCAGGTGGAGACTAGGCTGCGGTTCAACAACGCTGGCGACCGCAAGCTACACTGTGACTACAGGGTCATACTGCTGCCAGACTCGGTACGATCCAATGCCAGCAACAATGTGGCGGTCACTGTAAAAGGTGGGTGGAGCCCAAAACAGAACATGGTGGTGAACATCTAGTGCCGGTTTCCAAGTCACAGGATAAGCCTAGTCTTGGACTGAAACACACTTTCAGTGGAGATTCTCATTCGAAATATATTTTTTGTCCAGGACCACATTTAATCTGTGTCTGGGAAACTGGCCCCTACTGTTCTCAATCTCAATGAATCTCTAATCATTTTAACCATGTCCTAAACTTCATAGAACGTGTCTGGGAAAAGTCTCTCAGTTTCAACCTTAAGCTTCCAGACCAATTTTCCTCTTTTTGTACTCCAGAGCTGTTCATCACACCTGTAATCTCTGTCCGACCACACGGATCAAAGATCATCGAAGGGGACAATCTGGACATCTCCTGTAGTGTCAGTGGTAACCTACAGAACAGCTCTGGGCTCAAAGTCTACCTGAGCAAGGGACTGAATCTGCTGAGTACTGGTCAGAGTAAAGCCAACCACAGCATGAGAGCCCTGGCCGAGCACTCTGGGGAGTTTGAATGCAGTTTGGAGATGGGAAATGTAGTCAAGCGAGCAACGAAAAACGTGACGATTACAGGTGAGTGAATGGATTTATAACTAATCTGAAATGTAGAATGTGGTGTTAGCTGTTGAAAAAAGCTTATCAAAAAGCTATTATCTGCTCTATCAGTTTATAACCAAGCTAGGGTAAAAAATTCTGGTGCTCTTTTCCTCAAATTCCTAGGTTTTCCAAAAATCCTGGTTGGAAGATTCCTGGAATCAGGAGGGAATAAACAGGAAATCCAGAATCCTCCAACCAGGATTTCTGAAAAACCTGGCCATTTTGGGAAAGTGCCTGAAATTTTCTAACCCTATTCACAGCTATTACCTTTTTTTGTTATCAACCTATGACGCTTATCAATGTTGATCACAACATTTCTCGTGAATGTTCTTACATGTACTCAGCCTCCAAGAGTGTTGAGTAATCAATGTTTTACCCAACAGAACTGTTTTCCCAGCCAGTCCTGACCATATATCCGACAGAGGTGTTTGAAAGGGAGAAACTCACGTTAACCTGCAAGAGTGCCAACTACTCCTCTGACAGAATCAGCGCTCAGGATGTGAAATACTCCATTTACATAGACAATTACAACCTGACGCCAGGCAGCTTCAATGGGATATATGTTGTCCCTGTGGGGTTACGGAACCTGAGTGGGAATTACTCATGTAAAGCAGATGCCAAGTTGATCTCCAAGTACAGTGCAAAGCTGCCTGTCCAAGCAAAAGGTATGACTACTGCACATAAGGCTTTTAAGTTAGTCAATCTCACTTGTCTTTGAATAAATGAATTTAGTTAATCGCCAGCAGCATACCACTCTGCATTCCACTGCTGGTTTGCTTCTGAAGCTAAGCAGGGTTGGTCCTGGTCGGTACCTGGATGGGATACCAGATGCTGCTGGAAGTGGTGTTAGAGGGATGGTAGGAGGCATTCTTTCCTCTGGTCAAAAAAAAATATCCCAATGCCACAGGGCAGTGATTGGGGACATTGCCCTGTGTAGGATGCAGTCTTTCAGATGGGATGTTAAACAGGTGTCCTAACTCTCTGTGGTCACTAAAGGTCCCATGGCACTTAACGTAAGTGTAGGGGTGTTTACTCCAGTGTCCTAGCTAAATTCCCAATCTGACCCTCATACCATCATGGCCACCTAATCATCCCCAGCTTCCAATTGGCTCATTCATCTCCCCTCCTGTCCCATGTAACTATTCCCCAGGTCGTTGCTGTAAATGAGAATGTGTTCTCAGTCAGCTTACCTGGTAAAATAAGGATATTCATAAGGATATGCTGATAACCTGTATGGATAAAGTATCTCTCACAACAATATGATATTAAAGGGGAACTCCAATCAAGAATGACAATTTGGGAAATTGTTTTAAATTTCAACCTTGACTCAGATACAATCTTTGAGTTGAAGTTTAGTCATACGTGTAGCTGCTTAGTAATGTTGATGATGTGATTGGAAGGTAACCTCTCCACATTAACAGTCCATTTTGTAATTTCAGTCACGTTCTATTCTTTCCCCAGTTCTGGTCAGTAAACCGGATATAACGGCCAATGGCAGAGTGATCGTGGGAAAGCCCTTCCAGGTGCGCTGTCACTCAGACCGAGGCAGCCTACCCATCAAGTACACCTTGTGGAAGAAGTATTCTGAGGTTAACTCAACCACCGTGCAGCAGCCACATCACCAGGCCGTCTTCCCTATCACCATCCAGCACTACAGCGACATACAGGATTATAAATGCGAGGCGCAGAACAACCCCAAAGTTGACGCGTTGGTCAGCAACAAACTCAACACCACAGTCATAGGTGAGCCTGTTAAAGTATGGAATGGTATACAACACTGAGCACATTCATGCTTCGTTGGATTGTAGCATTATTGGACACTTATTATTTAATAATCAGAAATGCCTTGAAGTATCATTACACCACCAACCTCCACACCACCTGACACTAGCCACTCCCTCTCCCAGTTCCTCTGTCCAATCCAGGACTCACCGTCCTCCCAGACCTGTCGGAGGTCGCAGAGGGAGATGAGATGTACCTGATCTGTGGGGTGGAAGGTTCCCCGCCCGTCACCTTTAAGTGGTACCGAAGGGGCAACGTCCAGCCCCTGTTCACCACCACCTCAACCCAATCCAGCGCGTCCCACCAGATCAAGGGAGTGGGCAATGAGCACAGTGGCATCTACTACTGCGAGGCCATCAACTACGCTAACATGGTCCAGAGCCAGCTAGTCACTGTAGATGGTGAGAGTTATGCACACACACGTACAGTGATATGCATCACAATAGGTTGAGAGACAGGCAAACACCACACAGTGGGAGTCCACACACTCCACCATAGAGACATTACATTTCTTTACTACTCTTACTGAATGCAGCAGTCTAGCTTCATTTGCTTTCACAGTACCACTTGTGGAAACACTAAAGACCCTCTGCTTTGGACCAGTAGCGACAGTTTTGTTCTTCTCATGACACTCTTCAGGGGCTGCTTCAGTGACAACTGACAAGTTTGGGTCTTCAATCTTTATCTGATCCCTCCACCCCAGTGCCTGCCAGCAAGCCTATTAATAAACCCCAATGAGCTCCTCTGCTGTGGCGTTGATTAGCATGAGCCACGCTAAATACCCTGCCGCTAAGCTAACCTTGGCCCGTAGCCACTCTGACATCAATCAATCAATCAATTGTATTTTATATAGCCCTTCTTACATCAGCTAATATCTCGAAGTGCTGTACAGAAACCCAGCCTAAAACCCCAAACAGCTAGTAATGCAGGTGTAGAAGCACGTGACATCTATGTCCTGTGGTGTGGTTAGCGCCGACGGCTAACGCGAGAGCACAAAGTCAATCCGGATACTAGTGGTGACGCGCTAGGCTCCCATGGAACGTGGCTAGCACTCATTAGCCAGAGCAATTAGACCCAGCCTGTTTCAGTCCCCATATTGGCACTACAGCAGCCACAGTGGCAAGGCAGAGGATCGGGGGTTGAGGAGGAGAGGGGAAATGAAGGGAACACTTAAGTTCAGACCCCAAGAGGAGGAAGCAGATGGACGTTTGACGCTGAACTTTAAGATTGACTTTTTCTCTCTCCCTCTTTCAACCATCATCCTCTGTCCTCATCTCCACCCACCCTAACTTTCTTTTAACCTTTACCCTTTGCCTCTCACAAACACCCTGCCTACCTCCCCCCTCTCCCTGCATCTCTCTCCCGACCTCTCCCACTCTCCCTTTTCCTCCCTTCCTCTCTCTCTCTCCCTCTCTCTCTACAGTGAAGATGGCAATGTGGAAGAAAGGTTTGATCGTGGCCTGCTGTCTGCTGGTGGTGGCTGTCCTGGTCCTCGCCTGCGTGCTGCGTTACAATTCCAAGAGAGGTAGAGAGACCTACAGTCCCCCAGCAACACAGGCCTTTGCTGGTGTCTGACTATGTATGAACAACCTCTTCTCTCTCTCCTCCCCTTCTCTTTATTGTATAGGTAAAAGAGAGAACGCAGCTGAACTGTCAGTGTGAGTTGGCTTGCCTATTTGCTTTGCTCTGAATACAACACACAAGTAGTTTTCTGTGATAGTGGCTATCTAGGTTGATAGCATTAGCTGGCGCCAATGGTTTTTGGTGAATGCTTAGCACTATGTTGACACATACAGCACACCCAAATGGGCCTTAAAGGGATAGTTTACTCCAAAATGAAAAGTTTGTCAGATGTTTTCAGATCTTGAAAGTGGTCTATTGACGAGATTCATCCATGTTCCATGGTATATGTTATGTAGATCCGGCCATATGCCTCAATCCCAAATAAATGTGAACAATAAGCACCATTTCATTTTAGGTGTGATCTGAAAACATTTAACAACCTTTGATTTTATAATGAATTAACTATCCCTTTAATAAGCTTTAAGGGTCCTAGAATTAAGAAATTATCTCTCGTTGTGTCACTGCCAACGTTGACTTTATTTTCACAATTTCTCAGAAAGCCTTCGAGCCCTAAATCAGATGACTCTCTAACAGTGAGTCTTACCCACAGCACTATGGAGGTTTATAACCCTCCCAAAGGTAGCCTGTTTTCCTACTCTCTCCTCTGTGTTCCGTCTTGACCTATCGTCATGCTTCAAACCATAACAGACATTTAACTGCCTGCGTCTGTCTCACGCCCCATTCGTGTGTTCCATTTCATGCTAGCTGTTAGCATGCTAGCTGCTTGTAGCATGTTGTTGTCAGAAGTTGTCATCCTAATGTCAGTCCATACCATGACACCTGTACTGTGTGCATGTAGGGGTCTCTGAGGTGACCTTAGGTGACTTTGTTTTCTTAACTCTCTGCATCTCCTCTGCTCATATTTTCCTGTTAGAGGAACAAAAATGCATTGTCTTATCGTCCAGCTGTAGACATCCTGTGTAACTTGGAATGCATGAGAGAGGACATGGCAGAGAAGCTTGCAGTGTGTGTGTTTAGACAGGAAAAGTAGCTTAGTTCCTTATATACAAATCGATGCAGGTCTTAACAATTGATGTTTTACTCCAGCAAACATGCCTCATTAGATGTGCAGATTATGCAGTGGTTTGCAAGATGTAGCTAGCTACAGGGTAGCTGTGTTCAGTAGTGATTGTGTTGGGTGTTGAGTATTTGTTGAGAGTGGCCATATCATCTTATTACAGACGCAGTGCCAACCTTTGACGGCATGGAGGGGAGAGCGACCAATGGGACGCGAGATAGTGTGGCATCACTTCCTGCTGACATCAGCAACAGGAGCAGCTACAGTCTCCCAGCAACAGTGTAGAGAAACCCCACAGAGGGAGGGACTTTTTTGGTTTGAACCAAAAAATAACAAACATTTTGCACCACTTGGTTGAATAAAGGGGTATATGGGACGAAAACCAAGGAAAACAACATTTGGAACAGTGGCTCAAACAAACAAAATTCCCACAGACTTTTTAGAGAGGGAAGAATGGCCAAAATGTCTTCCTTTGAGAAAGATTGTCTTCTTTGTTATGTGTTGTAGATGTCATTTCAAAGGGTACAGGTGTAGTGGACACAAGATGGCCGACACCAAGGGGCTTGTTGCCAACATCAGTCCCAGTGACAGACAGTTGAACTGGCCCCATTGCTCCCTCTCCTCTCCTGCTGCTGTCTGGAAGAGCTGTACTTTCCTGTCATTATCAACATACTGTCTTTGTCCTGTGTTCTCACCTCACTGTGTCTGTCTGTCTGTCTGTCTGTCTGTCTGACTGCATGTCTATCGAATTGTCTGTTTGTCCAAAAACAATGTGTGCATGTCTAAATGCATAGATCTGATGCTGTATATACACTAGACGATCATCAATAGAAATGTGTGTATGTATATTTGGGTTGGTTAATTGATTGATTTTGAAGAAGCACTTCTAGAATAAAAAGTTGGTTTTATTTAGCAATGTGTCAATACCGTGCATTTTCTTTTCATAGATACCAATGAATTTATATAATGCTGTGTAGCTGCACTGAGTGTACTAAACATTAGTGACACCTGCTATTTCCATGACATAGACTGACCAGGTGAATCCAGGTGAAAGCTATGATCCCTTATTGATGTCACTTGTTAAATCCACTTCAATCAGTGTAGATGAAGGGGAGGAGACAGGTTAAAGAAGGATTTTTAAGCCTTGAGACAATTGAGACATGGATTGTGTATGTGTGCCATTCAGAGGGTGAATGGGCAAGACAAAAGATTTGAGTGCCTTTGAACGGGGTATGGTAGTAGGTGCCAGGCACACCGGTTTGTCAAGAAATGCAATGCTGCTGGGTTTTTCACGTGCAATAGTTTTCCGTGTGTATCAAGAATGGTCCACTACCCAAAGGACATCCAGCAAACTTGACGATTATGGGAAGCATTTGAGTCAACTTGGACCGCAAATCCCTGTGGAACACTTTAGACACCTTGTAGAGTCCATGCCCCGACCAATTGAGGCTGTTCTGAGGGCAAAAGGGGGTATATCTCAATATTAGGAAGCTGTTCTTAATGTTTTGTACATTCAGTGTATATTAGCCAATATATGTATGCCATATTAGATGCTTTATCAACCATCTTAATATGTTGGCTAAAGTACTTTAAGACGCAACACCCCTAAAGGAGTGTACTAGCTAAGGTTGCCTTGCTGGAATACTGAAACAATAGCGTCTGTGTGGAATTTCCTGTGTTGGCACCATCCATTTATAAAAGGGGGTTTGTTAAATAGTGGACTTTGGGGCAGACTGTTTGTTTCAGGCCAGTCGAGTTTGAATGCAGGCAGCAGGTGGAGGAAATTAATCACTTAGGCCCAGTCTGAGGTTCGATAGAATCTGGGATTGCATTAACGAATGGGAAGTTGTAATGGGAAGTTGTTTTTGCAGGGAGCTATTGTGTTCCTGTTGTTTACCAAACAGTAGCCAGTGTGCATAAGGCACCGGAACAGCTCTGTGGAAATCAACATGGAGTCCTGATATCCACTCCTCCTTTGTTACAGTATGTTCTCTTACGGCTCTAATCAATTCAATAAAAAATGTAAAGTGGGGGAATTCACTATTTTAAATTCTTTCAAGCGTTGGAATAATATTTAACTTGTGAAACAATAGACATAACTGTCTACTAAATGTTTTACCTCGCCTCTGAACTTTCCGGTTGGCGGTTTTAATTTAATAGGGCCCTAAGTCTCAATCTCCTGTTACCCCTAACAGTCATTTGACTTCACTGGGCAGTAACTTCACTGGGAATCTTGGATCATTAGATCTCCTAGCTTGTGTCGGGGAGCATTGCTTTATGTCTGTGTGTATCTGTGTGTTTGTGTCTTGCAGTGGGAGTGGACGCTGCTGTAAGTGTCTGGAGCGAGAGGCCGGTAGACACAGGTGAGACCAACTGACTACATCTATAGAGGGTTCATAAAGACTGTTATAACCTAAGTTGCTTATAGATTTCAAGCTGTGTTGTCTAAAGTCTGCCTCTGTCTTCTTGGGCTGTTTTGTGTGATGGAATGTATGTGTATCTTGTCCTGGTGCAGGCAGTGATGTGGAGAGCAGTGCAGCGTCTAATAATGAGCCTGATGTGGAGTACACTGAAGTGGTGCACCGCCAGCCTGTGGACCCTGCCAGAGGTCACACTCTCTCTCTCTCTCTCTCTCACACACACACACACACACACACACACACACACACCAGTTTTTCACTCCGGCTACCTCCCTCCCTTATTCCCTTTATCTAGCTCTCCTTTTCTACAACAGCTCTCCCTCTCATCGCCCTTTCTCTACCTCTTCCCTCCCTCATTCTCTCCCTTTACTCATATCAAATCATCATGAGGGTTTGCTTTGCTGACATTATTTCAGCTGATAAGACAGCGCCATTTCCTGGGGGGGGGGGTCTAATTGGCCACAATTAAAGTGTCTCCACAGTAACCGTTGGTGATAACCATGGTGATCAGGCTTCAAGAAACATCTCCTGGCGAATAAACAGGAAGGGCTGAACTAATTGCCAGGCTACTCTTTACGATACCAACCCCATCCATTAGTATACACTGTTGGCCCCCATGGGTTTGCTATGGCAGATGGTTGGGCATATCCTTAAGCAGGGGCGCAACTTTGGTTTTAGAAGTGGGGGGGGACATTATACATATATATAGTACCAGTCAAAGGTTTGGACACACCTACTCATTCCAGGGTTTTTCTTTATTTTTACTATTTTCTACATTGTAGAATAATGCATTTGAGCCAATCAGTTGTGATGTGAAAAGGTAGGGGGTGTATACAGAAGATAGCCCTATTTGGTAAAAGACCAAGTCCATATTATGGCAAGAACAGCTCAAATAAGCAAAGAGAAATGACAGTCCACCATTACTTTAAGACATGACGGTCAGTCAATACGGAAAATGTCAAGAACTTTGAAAGTTTCTTCAAGTACAGTCGCAAAAACCATCAAGCGCTATGATGAAACTGGCTCTCATGAGGACCACCACAGGAATGGAAGACCCAGAGTTACCTCTGCTGCAGAGGATAAATTCGTTAGTTACCCGCCTCAGAAATTGCAGCCCAAATAAATGCTTCACAGAGTTCAAGTCACAGACACATCTCAACATCAACTGTTCAGAGGAGACTGCGTGAATCAGGCCTTCATGGTCGAATTGCTGCGAAGAAACCATTACTAAAGGACACCAATAATAAGAAGAAACCTGCTTGGGCCAAGAAACACAAGCAATGGACATTAGACTGTTGGAAATTTGTCCTTTGGTCTGGAGTCAAAATTTGAGAGTTTTGGTTCCAACCGCTGTGTCTTTTGGAGACGCGGTGTGGGTGAACGGATGATCTCTGCATGTGTAGTTCCCACCGTAAATCATGGATGAGGAGGTGTTATGGTGTGGGGGTGCTTTGCTGGTGACACTGTCTGTGATTTATTTAGAATTCAAGGCACACTTAACCAGCATAGCTATCACCGCATTCTGCAGCGATACGCCATCCCATCAGGTTTGGGCTTAGTCGGACTATCATTTGTTTTTCAACAGGACAATGACCCAACACACCTCCAGGCTGTGTAAGGGCTATTTTACTAAGTAAGAGAGTGATGGAGTGCTGCATCAGATTACCTGGCTTCCACAATCCCCCGACCTCAACCCAATTGAGATTGTTCGGATGGCAGAGTG